>NW_017192819.1:0-21208 GCF_001704415.2 Capra hircus
CCAGGAATGATTTCCTTTAGGATGGACTGGTTGGATCTCCTTGCAATCAAGAGACTCTCCAGAGTCTTCTCCACACTACAGTTCAAAAGCATCAATTCTTCAGTGCTTCAGCTTTCTTTATAGTTCAACTCTCACATCCATACATGACTACTGGAAAAACCAAAGTCTTGACTAGGTGGACATTTGTTGGCCAAGTAATGCCTCTGCTTTTTAATATGCTATCTAGGTTGGTCATAACTTTCCTTCCAAGGAGTAAGCCTCTTTTAATTTCAAGGCTGAAATCACCATCAGCAGTGATTTTGGAGCCCAAATAAGAAAGACTGACACCGTTTCCACTGTTTCCCATCTATTTGCCATGAAGTGATGGGACTGGATCCCATAATCTTAGTTTTCTGAATGTTGAGCTTTAAGCCAAGTTTTTCACTCTCCTCTTAAATTTTCATCAAGAAGCTCTTTACTTCCTCTTCACTTTCCGCCATAAGGGTGGTGTCATCTGCATATCTGAGGTTATTGATATTTCTCCCAGAAATCTTGATTCCAGCTTCTGCTTCTTCCAGCCCAGCATTTCTCATGATGTACTCTGAATATGTTACATAAGCAGGGTGACAATATACAGCCTTGACTACTCCTTTTCCTATTTGGAACCAGTCTGTTGTTTCATGCCCAGTTCTAACTGTTGCTTCCTGACCTGCATACAGGTTTCTCAAGAGGCCAGATCAGGTGGTCTGGTATTGCCATCTCTTTCAGAATTTTCCAGAGTTTATTGTGATCCACACAAAGGCTTTGGCATAGTCAATAAAGCAGAAATAGATGTTTTTTGGAACTCTCTTCCTTTTTCCATGATCCAGAGGATGTTGGCAACTTTATCTCTGGTTCCTCTGCCTTTTCTGAAACCAGCTAGAACATCTGGAAGTTCACGCTTCATGTATCGCTGAAGCCTGGCTTGGAGAATTTTGACTTAACTTTACTAGCATGTGAGTGAGTGAAATTGTGCAGTAGTTTGAACATTCTTTGGCATTGCCTTTCTTTGGGATTGAAATGAAACTGACTTTATCCAGTCCTGTTGCCACTGCTGAAGAGGCCAACTTTTCAAATTTGCTGACATATTGAGTGCAGCACTTTCACAGCATTATCTCCTAGGGTTTGAAATAGCTCAACTGGAATTCCATCACCTCCACTAGCTTTGTTCCTAGTGATGCTTTCTAAGGCCACTTGACTTCACATTCCAAGATGTCTGGCTCTAGGTGAGTGATCACACCATCGTGATTATCTGGGTCATGAAGATCTTTTTTGTATAGTTCTTCTGTATATTCTTTGCCTCTTCTTCTTAATATCTTCTGCTTCTGTTAGGTCCAGACCATTTCTGTACTTTATTGAGCCTAGTTTGCATGAAATGTTCCCTTGGCATCTTTAATTTTCTTGAAGAGATCTCTAGTCTTTCCTATACTATTGTTTTCATCTATTTCTTTGCATTGATCACTGAGGAATACTTTCTTATCTCTCCTTGCTATTCTTTGGAACTCTGCATTCAGATGCTTATATCTTTTCTTTTCTCCTTTGATTTTTACTTCTCTTCTTTTCACAGCTAGTTGTAAGGTCTCCTCAGACAGCCATTTTGCTTTTTTGTGTTTCTTTTTCTTGAGGATGGTCTTGATTTCTGTCTCCTGTACAACATCATGAACCTCCATCCATAGTTCATTAGGCACTCTGTCTATCAGATCTAGTCCCTTAAATCTATTTCTCATTTCCACTGAATAATCATAAGAGATTTGATTTAGGTCATACCTGAATGGTCTAGTGGTTTTCCCTACTTTCTTCAATTTAAGTTTTGAATTTGACAATAAGGAGTTCATGATCTGAGCCACAGTCAGTTCCTAGTCTTGTTTTTGCTGACTGTATACAGCTTCTCCATCTTTGGCTGCAAAGAATATAACCAATCTGATTTTGGTGTTGACCGTCTGATGATGTCCATGTGTAGAGTCTTCTCTTGTGTTGTTGGAAGAGGGTGTTTGCTATGACCAGTACATTCTCTTGGCAAAACTCTATTAGCCTTTACCCTTCTTCATTCTGTATTCCAAGGCCAAATTTGCATATTACTCCAGGTTTTTCCTGACTTTCCACTTTTGCATTCCATTCCCCTATAATGAATAGCACATCTCTTTTGGATGTTAGTTCTAGAAGGTCTTGTAGGCCTTCATACAACCGTTAAACTTCAGCTTCTTCAGAGTTACTGGTTGGGGCATAGACTTGGATTACTGTAATATTGAATGGTTTGCCTTGGGAATGAACAGAGATCATTCTGTCATTTTTGAGACTGCATCCAAGTACTGTATTTTGGACTCTTTCACTGACAATGATGGCTACTCGATTTTTCTAAGGGATTCCTGCCCACAGCAGTAGATATAATGGTCTTCTGAGTTAAATTCACCCATTCCAGTCCATCTTAGTTTGCTGATTCCTAGAATGTTGATATTAACTCTTGCCATCTGCTTCCAGTTTGCCTTGATTCATAGACCTCACATTCCAGGTTCCTATGCAATATTGCTCTTTACAGCATTGGACCTAGCTTCTATCACTAGTCACATCCACAACTGGGTGTTGTTTTCACTTTGGCTCCATCCCTTCATTCTTTCTGGAGTTATTTCTCCACTTCTCTCCAGTAGCATATTGGGCAGCTACCGACCTTGGGAGTTCATCTTTCAGTGTCCTATCAATTCAGCATCCCTATCATACTGTTCATGGGGTTCTTAAGGCAATAATATTGAAGTGGTTTGCCATTCCCTTCTCTGTCCACTGGAGAAGGGAATGTCAATCCACTTCAGTACTCATAAAACTAAGTTACTGATGAAAGAAACTGAAGTCCAAACAAACAGATAGAAAGGTATACCATGCTAATTGATTAGAAGAATATTGTTAAAATGACCATACAAGAAAGGCAATCTATAGATTCAATTCAATCTCTATCAAAATACCAGTGGCATTTTTTACGAGGCTAGAGCAAATAGTTTTGAAATGTTTATGGAAACACAAAAGTCCCTGAATAATCAGAACAATCTTGAGATAGAAGAACAGAGCTAGAGGTTTCATGTACTCTGATTTCAAAACATATAATACAAATTAGAGTAGTCAAAACAGTATGATACTGGCACAGAAACAGACACACAGATCAGTAGAACACTACAGAGAACCCAGATATGAACCAACCACTTGTGGTCAGACCTGCATGCATGCTCAGTTATGTCTGCTCTTGGCAACACCATGGATTGTAACCTGCCAGGCCCTTCTGTCCAAGGGATTCACCAAGCAAGAATACTGGAGAAGTTACTATTTCCTTCTTCAGGGGATCTTCCTTAACCCAGGAATTGAATGTGTGTCTCTTATCTCCTGCATTGGCAAGCAAATTCTTTATCAACTGTGAGCTATGATCAAAGAGACAAGAATATACAATGGAGAGAAAAGACAGCCTCTTTAATAAATGATTCTTTTGCATGTAGCTATTCAGTTTTCCTGATGCCAAACTGGACTACTCTCTTGCTGCAAGCACAAAAATACATTCAAAATGGATTAAAGACTTAAGTGTAATACCTGAAATTTAAAAACTCCTTAGAAGAAAGCAGGCAATACACTCTTTGACATTGGTCTTATCAATTCTTCTATTTATTTATTTATTTATGTTTTGGATATGTCTTCTCAGACAAGGAAAGTGAAGTGAAAGTTGCTCAGTCATGTACAACTCTTTGTGACCCATGGACCATACAGTCCAAGGAATTCTCTAGGCCAGAATACTGGAGTGGGGTAGTCTTTCCCTTCTCCAGGGTATCTTCCCAACCCAGGGATCAAACCCAAGTCTTCCACATAGCAGGCAGATTCTTTATCAGTTGAGCCACAAACCAAATCCAAAATAAATAAATGGCACCACATCAAACTAAAAAAAGCTTCTGGGCAATGAAGGAAACTACTAACAAAACAAAAAAGCAAGCTACTTAATGGAAAATATTTACAAATAATAGACCTGATAAGGGATTAATATCCAAAATACACCAAAGAACTCATACAAATTAACATCAAAAAGACAATTAAAAAATGAGCAGAGGACATGAATAGACTTTTTTTTTCAAAGAAGATATTCAGATGGCTAACAGGCATGTGATAAAATGTTCAGTATCACTAACTACCAGATAAATGCAAATTAATCACAATGAGATTTACCTCATGCTTGCCAGAGTGGCTACGAAAAAGAAAATAAATAAGTGTTAGTGAGGATGTGGAGAAAAGGAAACACTCATGCACTGTTGATGGGAATGTAACTCTGTTAAGCCACTGTGGAAAACAGTATGCATGTTCCTCACGAAATTAAAAATAGACTACCATACAAATTCAGCAATTCCACTCATAGATATTTTTCCAAAGAAACAAACACACTAATTAGGAAAGATACATGCATCCCTATATTCCTTGCAATATTATTCATATATAATACCCAAGATATGAAGGAAACCTAGTTGGCCATTAATAAATGAACAAATAAGATGTGATACCCACACCCCACAAACCCAACTAAATATTAATCAACCATAAAACAAGCTTGAAATCTTGCCATTTGTGATAACATGGATCAACTTGATATTATGCTAAGTGAAATAAGTCAGGCAGAGAAAAACAAATACTGTATGATTTCACTTATATGTGGGATTTTAAAACTGAAGCAAATAATCAAACAAAAGACATATGTTTATATACAGAGACTAAACAAGTAGCTGCCAGAATGGAGAGGGGTGGGAGAACTAGAGAAATGAATGAGGGAGATTAAGAGGTACAAACTTCCAAGCGCAAAACAGATGAATCACAGGGATGAAATGTATAGTATGGGGAACGTAGTCAAAAAATTTTCATATCTTTGTATGGTGACAGTTGGTAAACAGATCTATCATAGTAATCATTTTGAAAGTTATGGAAATATTGAACCACTCTCTTGTGTACCACGGACTAATAGTGTTATAGGTCAATTATACTTCAAAACAAAAGTGAAAGTGAACTCAGTCGTGTCCAACTCTTTGCGACCCCATGGAGTATAGCCCACCAGGCTCCTCTGTCCATGGGATTTTCCAGGCAAGAATACTGGAGTGGGTTGCCATTTCCTTCTCCAAAACAAACCAACCCACAAAAAACAGGTCAGATTTGTAGTTACTAGAGATGGAGGTAGGAGACGAGGGAATTTGATGAAGGAAGGTATTCAAGAGGTACAAACTTTCAGTTATAATATAAATAAATATAGGGATGCTCTATGGCATAAATATAATACTGTTGCACGTTATGTAGGAAAGTTAAGAGAGCAAATCCTAAGAGTTCTCATCACAAAGAAAAATATGTTTCTTCCAGTTCTTTAATTTTGTAGCTATATGAGACGATGGATATTCAGTAACCCACTGTGGTAATCATTGCAAGATGTGTGTCAGTCAAATAATTGTCATACAACTTCAGCTTATGCAGTGCCATATGTAAATTATATCTCAATAAAACTGGAAGAAAAATTCTAACAGAAAACAATTTTCAAAAATAGGAAAATTTCTGGTGAAATTTCAAAATTCCAAACTAAAGAGCAAATTCTAAAGATTTCCAGATAGAAAAGGACAATAAGGTTGATTGTCTATTAATGACTGAAAATATGACTGGAATTAGATTCTTCACCAGAAACAAATATCAACAGCCAGTAGAGCCTATTTGAAACATATGTTTGAATCTAGCATTCCATAGCTGGCCATATTTTCACAGATAATAACAAGACAAATATATTTGTATATGAGAAAGTGAAAAAATTTTATCCACACCTATATATTTTAAGATCATACTATAATGAAAAAGAGAATGATAAATGAATAAATAGACAAAAGGAAGACACTGACCAAGAAATCAAGAAATACTGGTTACAGAGTAGATGCAAAGTAAACATTTAGTTGAGTTTTCCCGATTTTAAGACTAAACTTGGGACTCCCTGTATCACTTAAATGAGATTCCTCAAGGTAGGTGCCTAGCCATCTGAATATTTAATTAACTTCCATTAGTTTATTCGGGCTTCCCTAGTAGCTCAGCTGGCAAAGAATCCACCTGCAGTCTAGGAGACCCCAGCTCGATTCCTGGCTTGGGAAGATCCCCTGGAGAAGGGATTAGGCTACCCACTCCAGTATTCTTGGACTTCCCCAGTGGCTCAGCTGGTAAAGAATCCTCCTGCAATGCAGGAGACCTGTGTTCAATCCCTTGGTGGGAAGATTCCTGGGTTGGGAAGATCCCTGGGTTAGCAAAATTCACTGGAGAAGGGAATGGCTACCCAATCCATGGAGTGCATAGTCCATGGCCAGCAAAGAGTCAGTCACAACTGCGCGACTTTCACTCACTCATTAGTTTATTATGATTAGACAAATTCCAGAAATTACTATTAGACCTTGACATTTGGAAGATGGTTCTTTGAGAAACAATTTCAAAGATACAAGATTTCACAAATGGACTGAAATTAATGATTTGTCCTTTTAATAAATACACAAAGCATAGAAAAACTGGATGCTAAATCAATGTAAATCCAAGTAACTTATACACAAAAATAATAATATAACTAACAAAATTGGAGGGGCAAGATGAAAGGTGGATTAATGTGTGAATTCTTTACAAAGAGCAAGACATAAACAAATACAATCTAGATTTGGGAAATTGAGGAAATTTAATTTTTTTAAGATATAAAGCACTGACTAGCTTTATCTAAAGGAGGAAATAGGTGGTTTAAGTGTGTTAAGTCCCTTATCTCTTAGCAGTGGGGAGAGGACAGGTAAATGTTTTCAGTTGTGAATATAAACTATATAATATCCATTTACTAGAAAAATTAAAAACAGGGAAGTCTCTGGGGAGTGGGACTTGGAGGAAAAGCTTTTCTTCTTAAACATTTTGAGCTACTGGAATTTTTTAACCATGAAAATATCTATAAATTCTCTACTAACAACAACTAAAATATTCATTAAAATTAACATTGGAAGCAAAAAGGGTTAATACTCATATTGATGAAATATGCATTTACTTTTAATTTTCTCTTCTCCTACTTCACTGTTTCTATATATTCTTCAATTAGACATAGTATTTTATAGTTGAAAAATAATTTTTCAACTGTCTTTTTAATCATTCAGTTCAGTTCAGTCACTCAGTCGTGTCCGACTCTTTGCGACCCCATGAATAGCAGTACGCCAGGCCTCCCTGTCCGTCACCAACTCCGGGAGTTCACTCAGACTCACGTTCATCCAGTCCGTGATGCCATCCAGCCATCTCATCCTTGGTCGTTCCCTTCTCCTCCTGCCCCCAATCCTTCCCAGCATCAGAGTCTTTTCCAGTGAGTCAACTCTTTGCATGAGGTGGCCAAAGTACTGGAGTTTCAGCTTTAGCATCATTCCTTCCAGAGAAATCCCAGGGCTGATCTTCAGAATGGACTGGCTGGATCTCCTTGCAGTCCAAGGGACTCTCAAGAGTCTTCTCCAACACCACAGTTCAAAAGCATCAATTCTTCGGCGCTCAGCCTTCTTCACAGTCCAACTCTCACATCTATGCATGACCACTGAAAAAACCATAGCCTTGACTAGACGGACCTTAGTGGGCAAAGTATTACCATGACTTTAAAAACATAGTGTTTTTTTCTCTCTTTGCTTCTTGATGAGTCTGGCTAATGGTTTGTCAATTTTATTTATCCTTTCAAAGAACCAGCTTTTGGCTTTGTTGATTTTTGCTATGGTCTCTTTTGTTTCTTTTGCATTTATTTCTGCCCTAACTTTTAAGATTTCTTTCCTTCTACTAACTCTGGGGTTCTCCAACTCTTCCTTTTCTAGTTGCTTTAGTTGCAGAGTTAGGTTATTTATTTGACTTTTTTCTTGTTTCTTGAGGTATGCCTGTATTGCTATGAACTTTCCTCTTAGCACTGCTTTTATAGTGTCCCACAGGTTTTGGGTTGTTGTGTTTTCATTTTCATTAGTTTCTATGCATATTTTAATTTCTTTTTTGATTTCTTCTGTGATTTGTTGGTTATTCAGAAGTGTGTTGTTCAACCTCCATATGTTGGAATTTTTAATAGTTTTTCTCCTGTAATTGAGATCTAATCTTAATGCATTATGGTCAGAAAAGATGCTTGGAATGATTTCGATTTTTTTGAATTTATCAAGTTTAGATTTATGGCCCAGGATGTGATCTATCCTGGAGAAGGTTCCATGAGCACTTGGAAAAAAAGTGAAATTCATTGTTTTGGGGTGAAATGTCCTATAGATATCAATTAGGTCTAACTGATCTAATGTATCATTTAAAGTTTGCGTTTCTTTGTTAATTTTCTGTTTAGTTGATCTGTCCATAGGTGTGAGTGGGGTATTAAAGTCTCCCACTATTATTGTGTTATTGTTGATTTCCCCTTTCATACTTGTTAGCATTTGTCTTACATATTGCGGGGCTCCTATATTGGGGGCATATATATTTATAATTGTTATATCTTCTTGGATTGTTCCTTTGATCATTATGTAGTGGCCTTCTTTGTCTCTTTTCACAGCCTTTGTTTTAAAGTCTATTTTATCGGATATGAGTATTGCCACTCCTGCTTTCTTTTGGTCTCTATTTGCGTGGTATATCTTTTTCCAGCCCTTCACTTTCAGTCTGTATGTGTCCCTTGTTTTGAGGTGGGTCTCTTGTAAGCGGCATATAGAGGGGTCTTGTTTTTGTATCCATTCGGCCAGTCTTTGTCTTTTGGTTGGGGCGTTCAACCCATTTACGTTTAAGGTAATTATTGATAAGTGTGATCCCGTTACCATTTACTTTATTGTTTTGGGTTCGAGTTTATACACCCTTTTCGTGTTTCCTGTCTAGAGAATATCCTTTAGAATTTGTTGGAGAGCTGGTTTGGTGGTGCTGAATTCTCTCAGCTTTTGCTTGTCTGTAAAGCTTTTTATTTCTCCTTCATATTTGAATGAGATCCTTGCTGGGTACAGTAATCTGGGCTGTAGGTTATTGTCTTTCATCACTTTAAGTATGTCTTGCCATTCCCTCCTGGCCTGAAGAGTTTCTATTGAAAGAGAGATAAATCCACACACATATGGACACCTTATCTTTGACAAAGGAGGCAAGAATATACAATGGAGTAAAGACAATCTCTTTAACAAGTGGTGCTGGGAAAACTGGTCAACCACTTGTAAAAGAATGAAACTAGATCACTTTCTATCACCGTACACAAAAATAAACTCAAAATGGATTAAAGATCTAAATGTAAGATCAGAAACTATAAAACTCCTAGAGGAGAACATAGGCAAAACACTCTCAGACATAAATCACAGCAGGATCCTCTATGATCCACCTCCCAGAATTCTGGAAATAAAAGCAAAAATAAACAAATGGGATCTAATTAAAATTAAAAGCTTCTGTACAACAAAGGAAAATATAAGCAAGGTGAAAAGACAGCCTTCTGAATGGGAGAAAATAATAGCAACTGAAACAACTGACAAACAACTAATCTCAAAAATATACAACAACTTCTGCAGCTCAATTCCAGAAAAATAAACGACCCAATCAAAAAATGGGCCAAAGAACTAAGTAGACATTTCTCCAAAGAAGACATACGGATGGCTAACAAACACATGAAAAGATGCTCAACATCACTCATTATTAGAGAAATGCAAATCAAAACCACAATGAGGTACCACTTCACACCAGTCAGAATGGCTGCGATCCAAAAATCTGCAAGCAATAAATGCTGGAGAGGGTGTGGAGAAAAGGGAACCCTCCTACACTGTTGGTGGGAATGCAAACTAGTACAGCCACTATGGAGAACAGTGTGGAGATTCCTTAAAAAATTGCAAATAGAACTACCTTATGACCCAGCAATCCCACTGCTGGGCATACACACTGAGGAAACCAGAATTGAAAGAGACACATGTACCCCAATGTTCATTGCAGCACTGTTTACAATAGCCAGGACATGGAAACAACCTAGATGTCCATCAGCAGATGAATGGATAACAAAGCTGTGGTACATATACACAATGGAGTATTACTCAGCCGTTAAAAAGAATTCATTTGAATCAGTTCTGATGAGATGGATGAAACTGGAGCCAATTATACAGAGTGAAGTAAGCCAGAAAGAAAAACACCAATACAGTATACTAACACATATATATGGAATTTAGGAAGATGGCAATGACGACCCTGTATGCAAGACAGGAAAAAAGACACAGATGTGTATACCAGACTTTTGGACTCAGAGGGAGAGGGAGAGGGTGGGATGATTTGGGAGAATGGGAATTCTAACATGTATACTGTCATGTAAGAATTGAATCGCCCCTCCATGTCTGACATAGGGTGCAGCTTGCTTGGGGCTGGTGCATGGGGATGACCCAGAGAGATGTTGTGGGGAGGGAGGTGGGAGGGGGGTTCATGTTTGGGAACGCATGTAAGAATTAAAGATTTTAAAATTTAAAAAAATAATAAAAAATTTAAAAAAAATAAAATAAAATAAAATAAAATAAAATAAATAAAAATAAAAAATAAAAACATAGTGTTTTTTAGACATACTCCATGAACACAGTACTTGGCTGCTATATGCATGATAAATCTGTTGCAGTAATGAATAATTTCATGAATACTGTACATTCAAGTACAAACATAGAATACAATGCATTTAACAATTTTCTTTCAAACTTTCAACAAAAATATTTCACAGCTTCAAGTCAACTAAGAACCAAGCATGCCACATTTATAAAAATAAATTAAAAATTGTTTAAGAGGATATAAAATATATACTTTTAATGAAAAATTAAATATGTCAATTCTCAGTTAAACACTTTAAAAACTTTATACAACTGCAACCAAATTTTGAATGGAATTTTTTTTTAATCTATGATGATGTCAATTTCATTTTGATTGATTCACTGGAGGTACCAAGACAGTTTTGAAAAATATGTCATATTGACCCATAAAAAATACATTTTGAGTGTAAATTTTAAATATAGTTTATACATAAGTAAATGACTCAATACAGCTAATAGCAATGTGAGAGATATATATAAAATATAGAAATTAACTATATAGCCAGGTGCCATTGAAAATTAGAAAGTCACAATTGTCATTCAATTAATTAAAAGGGTCAGTTGTCTAACCACTTGGGAAAAACACAAATCCTGATTCTAATCTGATATATATCAACAACTTTTTCTAGGAGTAAATACTTAAAATCAGAGTGCTGATTTAGATCTCTTTTCATGAGAACACAGTAGATCAGTACTAAACTGATCTGTGCATGACAAATTTGTTGAATAAATATATGATTCTACAAAAAATTGAACACACTAAAATGCTGATAAAAATACAGCTAAATATCCATAAAAATTTGAATATGGGAGGAATTTTTAAACATGACTCAAGATTGAGAAACAATAAAGAACGTGTTCATAGATGAAAAGAAATACTAAAGTGAATAGATCAGATAAGCAAGCCAAAAATTGCCAGGAGCTGAGATCAAAGATGCTTATTGAATATTTGGATTGAAGTACCTAAGCGGAAATAGTGGTGTGTTTGTAGATTATTAGTCTACAAACTAAGGCTTATAAGACCAGTTAAGACCTCCACATATTTTTGCATGGTGTGTAGACTAATATTTATTTTGTATTTTTAAATGGCTAAGAAAAATCAAATAAAGAATATTTAGTGAAATGAGACAATAGAAAATTCAAATATCAGCATTCATAAATAAAGATGTATTGAAACACAGTCATGCCCATCTGATTACAGTCTTTGGCTGCTTTCTGCTTAGAATAAAATAGAGCAGTTTTGACAAAGACCATATGGCCCAGAAAGCTGAAAATATTTACTATCTGGCCCATTTCAAAAATAAATTTGGCCTACACCTAATGTAGATATGTCTTCTGTGGGTTTTTCAGTCCATACCACATTCCATCAATTTCATAAGCAAAATTTGACTAATTTGAGTATCTAAATAGTACTTTAAACTTTATATGAATTTTGGATATACATCTTTTGTGATGAAAATACCAGTTTGCTTTGAGAACTGCGCAATATACAAGCATCACTATATTTGCTTATTAGAAAAATATGTTCATGTAGAACACCACTGTACATGCCTTTGAGATACATAACCAAATTTGCCACTTTGGAGGTTACACTGAATTTCAGAGAACAAGCTTTATTTTCCATTTTAATTAAGCTAAACATTTAATTACATTTCCAGTATTCTGTCAGCAGAACCAAATCTATAAATGTAGAGTGAAAAATTATGAGAGCTGGTCTTTAATACTCCATCACAGACAGAGCATGTTATGGGCAATCTGTTCTTTGAGGCTACATAACAACCATGCTTCCCATGAATGTTAATTTCACTATAGCATTCAACGACAGTTCAGAACTTTTCATTCTTAGCCAATATCAGTTAAAATGAAAAATGTTGAAAGCATATCATATTTATAATAATATCTTACCTCTCATGGTTTTAATTTTCAGCACAAGATAATTCAATAAGTAAATGGATAGGACTTATCAAATATAAAGTCTGCTGCCAAGCAAATAATACTCTGCTCAATTTCATAGCAATAAAATTATATAAACATTTAAAATTTTTATTGTATTTTCAGTAGTCAATATGTCTAGAGCAATTTGCTAGGTGCTATGGAAAATAAATGATATCTGTCTACAATTTACATATAATAATACATTAAATGAAGACTTGCAAGTGTAAAAAAGGAAATAAAAAACTCACATCTGATGAGAGACATTATTATAGAGAAGTAAATGTCATAGAATATTTTTCTGTCATAAGCTATCCTGGAGGACTACACTTCAGTATTTTATATGGATTCCAGAATTTCTCCCTGCGTTTGCATACAAAGAAACCTGATTCTGTAATCAACCAAGAACAAGTCAATTTCTCAGGACCAAACTGCCATTAACCAAGTTCACAAGACTAATGTGTGAAATGAGATGGGTTCATCTATAAAGAGAACCATCACTGCTAAGACCCAAATAGCAAGTCCTTACATGAATGTATCCTCTCTCTTTTGAGAAATGAAAAAGTCAAATTATAATGTAATGATGGCTTTGTGAGACCAGAAGAAGGAAAATAAATTAATAATATCACTCAAATACTTAATGGCATCCAATTAGATAAATTGATCATTATTCAAAATATGGCAACACCTGACCAGACCCCTTTATGAATGGATAACGCTTATATTTGCTCCTTATTCTTCATTTCTGTGGCTTTTAATAGCCCATTTTCAAAGTTGCATTATTTATTTTTTTAATTTAATGAATTATTATAGTTATATTTATATTTTGTTGGGCTGAGAACTGTTCTATCCTCTTCTTGGGTGATGTGTCACAGAACCCTTAGATACTTATATAAAATACTTACATGAATAATTGAACAGACTGTATCCTCCATTTAACCACATATGTTGGAAGCATATACACACCAAAAAGAATGTTATAGACCTAAACAATAATCACCTTATACCCTAAATCTGGCCTTCCCCCTGTATGCTCCTGTTTTAATGAAAGATACCATTATTGATCTAGTCACACATTTCAAGGATTCAGGAACCACCTTTGTATTTCTTCCTCATCTCACCCACTTCCTGGCTTCCCTAATAGCTCAGTTGGTAAAGAATCTGCCTGCAATGCAGGAGACTGCAGTTCAATTCCTGGGTTGGGAAAATCAGCTGGAGAAGGGATAGGCTATACACTCCAGTATTCTTGAGCTTCCCTTGTGGCTTACCTGGTAAAGAATCCACCCAAAGTGTGGGAGACCTGAGTTCAATCCCTGGGTTGGGAAGATCCCCTGGAGAAGGGAAAGGTTACCCACTCCAGTATTCTGGCCTGGAGAATTCCATGGACTATATAATCCATGGAGTCACAAAGAGTCAGACACAACTGGCTGACTTTCATTTTTACTTTTTTTCACCCCCTCCAAACATCAAGTGTATCCTTATATATAAGCATTTTGCCTCACAGATATCATTTCTATTCCATACACTGCCTTCTATTTCAACAGAGATCTTTCTTGTCCTGTTTACCATTATCTCTCCTCTAAATTACATAAATTGTTTCTTTTCTTTTTTAAATACTGGTAAGATTTAATTTGGCTGAACAAATTATTTTTTAAATTCTTATTATTTTTTTCATATTCAGTTCAATTTTTTTTTTACTTGAAAAGACTTTATTACAGAATTATTTTGAAGTATGTAGGAAGTGGTTTCTTAACTGGCTTCTGTATACTGACTGTCATCTCCTTCAAACCATGAGTTATTTTCAAATATAAGCCTGACACTTGTTTTCACCTCATTAACATCCCTTGACTGATTTTATTTTATTTTTTTTGTGCATATCATTTATTTTTATTTTTTTTTAAATTTTAAAATCTTTAATTCTTACATGCATTCCCAAACATGAACCCCCCTCCCACCTCCCTCCCCACAACATCTCTCTGGGTCATCCCCATGCACCAGCCCCAAGCATGCTGTATCCTGCATCGGACATAGACTGGCGATTCAATTCTTACATGATAGTATACATGTTAGAATGCCATTCTCCCAAATCATCCCACCCTCTCCCTCTCCCTCTGAGTCCAAAAGTCCATTATACACATCTGTGTCTTTTTTCCTGTCTTGCATACAGGGTCGTCATTGCCATCTTCCTAAATTCCATATATATGTGTTAGCATACTGTATTGGTGTTTTTCTTTCTGGTTTACTTCACTCTGTATGATCGGCTCCAGTTTCATCCATCTCATCAGAACTGATTCAAATGAATTCTTTTTAATGGCTGAGTAATACTCCATTGTGTATATGTACCACAGCTTTGTTATCCATTCATCTGCTGATGGACATCTAGGTTGTTTCCATGTCCTGGCTATTATAAACAGTGCTGCGATGAACATTGGGGTACATGTGTCTCTTTCAATTCTGGTTTCCTCAGTGTGTATGCCCAGCAGTGGGATTGCTGGGTCATAAGGTAGTTCTATTTGCAATTTTTTAAGGAATCTCCACACTGTTCTCCATAGTGGCTGTACTAGTTTGCATTCCCACCAACAGTGTAGGAGGGTTCCCTTTTCTCCACACCCTCTCCAGCATTTATTGCTTGCAGATTTTTGGATCGCAGCCATTCTGACTGGTGTGAAATGGTACCTCATTGTGGTTTTGATTTGCATTTCTCTAATAATGAGTGATGTTGAGCATCTTTTCATGTGTTTGTTAGCCATCCGTATGTCTTCTTTGGAGAAATGTCTATTTAGTTCTTTGGCCCATTTTTTGATTGGGTCGTTTATTTTTCTGGAATTGAGCTACATAAATTGCTTGTATATTTTTGAGATTAGTTGTTTGTCAGTTCCTTCATTTGCTATTCTTTTCTCCCATTCAGAAGGCTGCCTTTTCACCTTGCTTATATTTTCCTTTGTTGTGCAGAAGCTTTTAATTATAATTAGATCCCATTTGTTTATTTTTGCTTTTATTTCCAGAATTCTGGGAGGTGGATCATAGAGGATCCTGCTGTGATTTATGTCTGCGAGTGTTTTGCCTATGTTCTCCTCTAGGAGTTTTATAGTTTCTGATCTTACATTTAGATCTTTAATCCATTTTGAGTTTATTTTTGTGTGCGGTGTTAGAAAGTGATCTAGTTTCATTCTTTTACAAGTGGTTGACCAATTTTCCCAGCACCACTTGTTAAAGAGATTGTCTTTACTCCATTGTATATTCTTGCCTCCTTTGTCAAAGATAAGGTGTCCATATGTGTGTGGATTTATCTCTGGGCTTTCTATTTTGTTCCATTGATCTATATGTCTGTCTTTGTGCCAGTACCATACTGTCTTGATGACTGTGGCTTTGTAGTGGAGCCTGAAGTCAGGCAAGTTGATTCCTCCTTGACTGATTTTACTGTTTCTAGAATGAAGAGGAAAGTCCTTATCTTGACATTTAAGATAAAGTATAATTATTTAGTTATTATTTAAGAATCAAAAATGTGCTTAGGACAGTGAAAATAAATATTTATAATTGTTTCATAAATATTAAAATCTTTGTCTCAGTGATGTACCTTCTTACAAGAGGATCTGTCTATCTAGTCAAAGCTGTTTTTTTTTCCAATAGTCATGTATGATGTGAGAATTGGACTATGAAGAAAGCTGAGAGCTAAAAAATTGATACTTTTGAACTGTGGTGTTGGAGAAGACACTTGAGAGGCCCTTGAACTGCAAGGAGATCCAACCAGTCCATCCTAAATGAGATCAGTCCTGGGTGTTCATTGGAAGGACTGATGGTGAAGCTGAAACTCCAATACTTTGACCACCTGATGCAAAGAACTGAGTCTCTGGAAAAAACCCTGATGTTGGGAAAGAATGAAGGTAGGAGCAGGGGACGATAGAGGAGGAGGCGGTAGGATGCCATCACCAACTCCATGGACATGAGTTGTGCAAGCTTTGGGAGTTGGTGATAGACAGGGAAGCCTGGCATGCTGCAGTCCAGGGGTCACAGAGTCGGAGATGACTGAACGACTGTACTGAACTGACAGCTACCTTGATGAAGTGAAAAAGTAAAAAGTGAAAGTGTTAAATACTCAGTCATATCCGACTCTTTGCAACCCCCATAGAACTGTACCCTGCAGGCTCCTCAGTTCATGGAATTCTCCAGGCAAGCGTAATGGCATGGCTAGCCATTCCCTTCTCCAAGGGATCTTTCAGACCCAGGGTTCAAACCTGGTTCTCCCACATTGCAATCAGATTCTTTACCACCTGAGCCACCAGGGAAGCCCTTAGTTCTAAATAATGGAATCCAAATATACTTTGAAGAAAAGTTGACATAGGAAGTATAAGGAAAATATTGTTATGAAAAGCAGTAGGCGAGGATATTTTAGTCTAATCAGGGAAACATATCAAAAGTACAGTTAGCATAAGTAAATGTTTTGTTTCAACTAGGAGGGATCAAAATTGGGCATGACAACAGAAGAGTCACATTTGTAAGTTCTTATCCTAATCATTTTCATGCTTGTCACCAAAGCGCTCCTCCTTGAAGCTAATTATTTTTGTTGCTTTGTAATGACATAACGAAATCCCTCTGTAGTGTCGATTTAGATCTCAGAATAATGGGCAAAGTAAAAAGAATTTACTTCATTCTTTTACTTGGAGGACACATCAAGAGGCTTCCCAGGGAAATTAAAATCAATTCTAAACTTTTAATTTGTGTCTTCTCCTATAAGAGCATCTATAACAACTCTCAGAGTAGTATTAAAGTAGATAAAAATACTTGAGTAAATACTTAATTAAAACAATGTCACAATGACAACTAAATATTTCTGGTAGTTGTAACAAATATCTTACAGTCTTAAAATCATATATTAAGTGCTACATTAAGTACTTTATTTCTTGTCTATGCCACTGAAGCTACACCCCAAGAGAAAAATATCTGTAATTCCTGTGAAGTTTAAGAGTGTGTTTGAACATTTAACTGAAATTTCAATGTTTCTAGCACCATCCATATTTGCAGGAAAAATTATGTGAAAAAGATTTTTACTGTTATACAGATTCCTTTTATTTAAGAAGGTAAGGCTTGCCTTTTCTAAACAGATACAATGCAGATAAAAATTCATTCTGAATTACTTAGAAGTCTGGAGGTACCCCCTGTCAAATAAACCATTGATGTCCTAAAATAAAAAAGTCTGGAGATAATGGAAATTTAAAATTAAGTCATTAGAACTGCTATTTAAAAACACTAACCATGAGACTCTTAAAAAATGTCAATTCTGATTTCAGATTGATTATATTCTTTATAGCCAAAGATGGAGAAGCTCTATACAGTCAGCAAAAACAAGAACAGGAGCTGTCTCTGGCTCAGATCATGAACTCTTGGCTGCCAAATTCAGACTTAAATTGAAGAAAGTAGGGAAACCAGTAGACCAATCAGATATGACCTAAATCAAATTCTTTACGATTTTACAGTAGAAGAGACAAATAGATTCAACTGGTTAGATCAGATAGACAGAGTGCCTGAAGAAGGGACAGAGGTTTGTAACACCATCCTGCTGATGCTGCTGCTAAGTCACTTCAGTCGTGTCCGACTCTGTGTGACCCCATAGATGGCAGCCCACCAGGCTCCCTGGTCCCTGGGATTCTCCAGGCAAGAACACTGGAGTGGGTTGCCATTTCCTTCTCCAATGCATGAAAGTGAAAAGTGAAAGGGAAGTCGCTCAGCTATGACCGACTCTTAGCGACCCCATGGACTGCAGCCTACCAGGCTCCTCCTCCCATGGGATTTTCCAGGCAAGAGTGCTGGAGTGGTGTGCCAGTGCCTTCTCCTGTAACACCATACAGGAGAAATAGATCAAAACTATCCCTGAGAAAAAGAAATGCACAAAGGCAAATTGGCTGTCTGAGGAGGTCTTACAAATAGCTGAGAAAAAAAGAGACGCGAAAAGCAAAGAAGAAAAGGAAGGCTATACACATCTGAATGCAGAGTTCCAAAGAATAGCAAGAAGAGATAAGAAAGCCTTCCTCAGTGATCAATGCAAAGAAATAGAGGAAAAGAATAGAATGGGACAGATTAGAGACTTCTTCATGAAAATTAGAGATACCAAAGGAACATTTCATGCAAAGATGGTCACAATAAAGGACAGGAACAGTATGGACCTAACAGAAGGAAAAGATATTAAGAAGAGGTGGCAAGAATACACAGAAGAACTGTACAAAAAAGATCTTCATGATGCAGACAAACATGATGGTGTGATCACTCGCTTAGAGCCAGACATCTTGGGGTGGAGTTAAGTGGCCTTAGGAAGCATACTATGAACAAAGCTAATGGAGGTGATGAAATTCCAGCTGAGCTTATTTCAAATCCTAAAAGATGATGCTGTGAAAGTGCTGCACTCAATATGCCAGCAAATTTGGAAAACTCAGCGGTGGCCACAGGGCTGGGAAAGGTCAACTTTCATTCCAATCACAAAGAAAGGCAATGCCAAATAATATTCAAATTGCCTCACAACTGCATTCGTCTCACATGCTAGAAAATTAATGCTCAAAATTCTCCAAAGTGAGGGTTCAACATTACGTGAACCAAGAACTTCCAGATGCTCAAGCTGGGTTTAGAAAAGCCAGTGGAACCAGAGATCAAAGGCCCACATCCCGTGGATCATACAAAAAACAAGAACATTCCAGAAAAACATCTACTTCTGTTTCATTGACTATGCTAAAGCCTGTAACTTTGTGGATCACAACAAACTGTGGAAAATTCTTAGAGACCACCTGACCTGCCTCTTGAGAAACATGTCTACAGGCCAAGCAGCAACAGTTAGAATGGGACATGGAACAACAGGCTGGTTCCAAATTGAGAAAGGAGTACGTCAAGGCTATATATTGTCACGCTGACTATTTAACTAATATGCAGAGTACATCACACAAAACGCCAGGCTGGATGAAACACAAGCTGGAATAAAGATTACCAGGAGAAATATCAATAACATCAGATATGCAGATGGCAACACTCTGATGACACAAAGCAAAGAGGAACTAAAGATCCTCTTCATGAAAGTGAAAGAGGAGAGTGAAAAACCTGGCTTAAGTCTCAACATTCATAAAACAATGATCATGGCCTCTGGTCTTACCACGTCAAGGCAAATCGATGGGAAAACAATGGAAACAGTGACAGACTATTTTCTTGGGCTCCAAAGTCACTGCAGATGGTGACTGCAGCCCATGAAATTAAAAGGATGTTTACTCCTTGGAAGAAAATGAGAAACCTAGACAGCATATTTAAAAGCAGAAAACAGGATTTTGTCAATATAGGTCTGTATAGTCAATGCTATGGTTTTTCCAGTAGTCATGTATGGATGTGATAATTGGACCATAAAGAAATTTGAGGGCTGAAGAATTGATACTTTTGGACTGTGGTGTTGCAGAAGACTCTTGAGAGTCTCTTGGACTATAAGGATATCCAACCAATCCATTCTACAGAAATTAGTCCTGAATATTCATTGGAAGGACTGATGCTGAAGCTGAACCTCCAATACTTTGGTCACCTGATGCAAAGAACTGACTCATTGGAAAAGACCCTGATGCTGGGAAAGACTGAAGGCAGGAGGAGAAGGGGAAGACCAGAGGATGAAATGGTTGGATGGCATCACCAACTCAATGGAACATGAGTTTGAGCAAGCCCCGAAGTTGATGATGGACATGGAAGCCTGGCGTGCTGCACTCCACGGGGTCACAAAGAGTAGGACATGACCGAACGACTGAACTGAACCGAACTGATCAAAGATCTACTATCAGTCAGTTGTACCTTCTCCTGTTTATGCTGTGTGGTGTGTGTGTGTGTGTGTGTGTGTGTGTGTGTGTGTGTGTGTGTGTGTCTGTTGGAAATGCTTTATAAGGAGATGACACATTATTTGGGGGCAACAATTAACAACAACAAAAACTGAAAAATCACCATTGATCATCCTACTGTCTGAAGAGTGTTGACATAATATTAGTTGTTTTGTTTTCATTCTTCAAAATTACTATTAATTCTCAATGCTGTTGATACTGTTCCATAAAGATTGTTTATGAACTGAATGTTTTATATAATTAGAAAATAATCATTGGAACTGCTTCTGTAATATGTGGAGTTTTTTTTTTCTTTTATATCACTTATCTGAACAAGTTGAACCTGAGCAAACTCCAGGACACAGTAAATGACAGGGCAATCTGGTGTGCTACAGTCCATGGAGTAGGAAAGAGTCAGATATGACTTAGCGATTGACCAACAGCAATCTGAATGAAAGGGCTATAGATGCCAAATAGCTTTTGAAAATTTCTAAAAATTTTCTATGCCCATAACATTTTATAATGATACTAAAATAAATTAATATTTACTACTACTGCTATTTTAATAAATAGATCTTAAAATTGAAAACTTTAATAACTTGTCAAATTTCATATGCTGATCTTAACTAATGAGCATGTATATTATATATTATGAATTTACTTGTGAATTGTGAAATTATAATACTGTTACTATTTCAAAAGCAATCTACGTGGGTGCAGTTCAAATGCAGTAGAATAGGTCACTAGAATCCCTGGTTCAGTATGGGGACTGCTCTTGCTGTACTGTATCTCACTGGCTCCTTTCTTAAATGAGTCCACAGTGTTTCGCTAGTTTGCAGTGTTTTCACTACAGTGTTT
>NW_017192820.1:0-10096 GCF_001704415.2 Capra hircus
GATTTTTCTCGAGTTGCGGCAGGTGCTCTCGAGTTACGACGGGGATTCAGGGACCGCCCTTCTGGCGGGCCACAGGAAAAGCCAGTTATCATGCGTGTTGCTAGGGGCCTCTCGTGATTCCTCTCCGTCGATGCCGGTGCCTAACACCTTGTGTGGAGTCGGTCCCGGTACCTGAGGATTCCTCTCCAGTGCTGACATGGATTTTGGGGTACTTCTGGAGTCTCCACAAAGGAGTCAGGCCACGTCTCGAGTGGGGGCATGCACGTGCGCTTTTCCTCCCGAGCTGTAGCAGCAGTGTCACGGCTTCCCGTCGCGTGGATCAAGGGATCTGTGGCTTTCCCTCGAGGCTGTCTGTCCACGAGGCTTTCCCACAAGGCTCTCCCACGTGCCACTGTGGTGTGAGCCGATCCTCAGCATGAAAGTCGAAGCAGTGCAGGGAAAACAGGATCCTCTGGAATGGACGGAGACATCTGGGGGCACTTGGAATGGTGGCACGACCCATGAGTTCCTCTCGCCTTTCCTGTGCAGCGCGCCTCCTCTTGAGATGCATTGGAAACGTTGGGAATTCTTTCCCGAGGAAGCAGGGAAGGATCCCTCATCTCGAGATTGGAGGCGGAAACGGAGCTCCTCTGGAGGAGGCCGGACCATCGAGCTTCCTCTGGAGTGGAGACGGGTATATCGGGGAACCGCCTGAGTTGTAGCAAGGGTGTGTAGGACCCTTTGAAAGTTCCAGAGTTTAGGTGTGATTACTCTCGAGACGCCGCAGAGAAAATGGGCCTCATCTAGACTGGAGCAGAGAACCTCCTGGATTTTCTCGAGTTGGGGCAGGTGCTCTCAACATACGACCGTGACCTCAGGGACAGTGTAGCAGATGTATCACGCTTCCCTTCGCGGGATCAAGGGATCTGTGGCTTTCCCACGAGGCTTTCCCAAGGGCTGTCCCACGTGCCACCATGGTGTGAGTGGATCCTAGGCGTGAAAGTCGAGGCATTGCAGGGAAAACAGGTTCCTCTGAAATGGACTGAGATATCTGGGGGACTCTTGGAATGGTGGCACGACCCTGGAGTTCCTCTCGCCTTTCCTATTGAGAGCCCTTGCTCTTGAGAGGCCACGGGAACGCTGAAAAATCTTTCTTGACTAAGAAGGATAGGATCCATCATCTCGAGCTACCAGGCTGAAACGGGGTTCCTCTGGATGTGGGTGGGACCCTCGTGCTTCCTCTCGAGTGGAGACGGGTATGTCGGGGAACTTCTTGAGTTGCAGCAAGGACCCTTTTGAATTTCCAGAGTTTAGGTGTGATGAGTCTCCAGAAGCCTCAGAGGAAATGGGCCTCATCTCGCCTGGTGCAGAGAACCTCCTGGATTTTCTAGAGTTGGGCAGGGTCTCTCGAGTTACGAAAGGGACCTCAGGGACCCGCTCTGGTGGCCTCAGGAAAGGCCAGTGCCCATGGGAGTTGCAAGGGGGCCTTTCGGGATTCCTCTCCCGTCAATGTCGGGGCCTAAGACCTTGTGTGGAGTCGGGGCTAAACCTCAGGATTCCTCTCCAGTGCTGACATGGATCTTGGGGTACTTCTGGAGTCTCTCCTGGGGAGTCAGTGCTCATCTCGTGTGGGGGCATGCACGTGCGCTTTCCTCACGAACTGTAGCAGCAGCGTCACACTTCCCGTCGCGGGGATCAAGGGATCTGTGGCTTTCTCTCGAGGCTTTCCCAGGAGGCTTTCCCACGAGGCTTTCCCACAGGGCTGTCCCACGTGCCACCGTGGTGTGAGTCGATCCTCGGCTTGAAAGTCGAGGCAGTGCAGGGAAAACAGGTTTCCCTGGAATTGACTGAGATATCTGGGGGACTCTGGGAATGGTGGCACGACCCTGCAGCTCCTGTCGCCTTTCCTGTAGAGAGCACCTCCTCTTGAGATGCGAAGGGAACGCCCGGAATTCTTTACCGACCACGCAGGGAAAGGATGCCTCCCTCGAGCTAGGAGTCGGAAACGGGGCTCCTCTGGATGTGGGCGGGACTCTCGTGATTCCTCTCGAGTGGAGACGGGTATGTCAGGGAACTTCTTGAGTTGCAGCAAGGGTGTGAAGGACCCTTTGGAAGTTCCAGATGTTAGGTGTGATTTGCCTCGAGACGCCTCAGGGGAAATGGGCCTCATCTCGCCTGGAGGGGAGACCCTCCTGGATTTTCACGAGTTGCGGCAGGTGCTCTTGACTTACGACGGGGACCTCTGGGACCCGCTCTGGTGGCTTCAAGAAAGACAGTCCCCATGTGAGTTACACAGGGGCCTCTCGGGATTCCTCTCCTGTCGATGCCGGGAGCCTAAGTCCTTGTGTGGGATTGGTGCCGGAACCTGAGGATTACTCTCCAGTGCTGACATGGATCTTGGGGTACTTCTGGAGTCTCCACAGGGGAGTCAGACGTCGTCTCGAGTGGGGGCATGCACGTGCGCTTTCCTCCCGAGCTGTAGCAGCAGTGTCACGTTTCCGTTCGCGTGGTTCAAGGGATCTGTGGCTTTCCCTCAAGGCTTTCCCACGAGGATTTCCCAAGAGGCTTTCCCACAGGGCTGTCCCACGTGCCACCGTGATGTGAGTCGATCCAGGGCTTGAAAGTCGAGGCAGTGCAGGGAAAACAGGTTTCCCTGGAATGGACTGGGACATCTGGGGGACTCTGGTAATGGTGGCACGACCCTGGAGTTCCTCTCGCCTTTCCTGTTGAGAGCGCCTCCTCTTGAGATGCGACGGGAACGCCTGGAATTCTTTCCATAGCACGCAGGGAAAGGACCCACCTCTCGAGCTTTGAGGCGGAAACGGGGCTCCTCTGGATGTGGGCGGGACTCTCGTGCTTCCTCTCGAGTGCAGAAGGGTATGTCGGGGAACGTCTTGAGTTGCAGCAAGGGTGTGAAGGACCCTTTGGAAGTTCCTGAGTTTAGATGTGATTAGCCTCGGGACGCCTCAGCGGAAATGGGCCTCATCTCGCCTGGAGGGGAGAACCTCCTGGATTTTCTCGAGTTGAGGCAGGTGCTCTCGAATTACGACGGGGACTTCAGGGACCCGCTCTGGTGGCCTCAGGAAAGGCCAGTCCCCTTGCGAGTTGCCCGGGGGCCTCTCGGGACTCCTCTCCCCGATGCCGGGGCCTACAACCTTGTGTGGAGACGGTGCTGGAACCTGAGGATTCCTCTCCAATGCTGACATGGATCCTAGGGTACTTCTGGAGTTTCCCCAGGGGAGTCAGTCCTCCTGTCGAGTGGGGCATGCACGTGCGCTTTCCTCCCGAGCTGTAGCAGCAGTATCACGCTTCACTTCGCGTGGATCAAGGGATCTGTGACTTTCCCTCGAGGCTTTCCCACGAGGTTTTCCCACGAGGCTTTCCCACAGGGCTGTCCCACTTGCCACCGTGGTGGGAGTCGATCCTCGGCTTGAAAGTCGAGGCAGTGCAGGGAGAAGAGTTTTCCCTGGAATGGACTGAGACATCTGGGGGACTCGGGAATGGTGGAACGACACTGGAGTTCCTCTTGCCTTTCCTGTAGAGAGCACCTCCTCTTGAGATGCGACGGCAACGCCCAGAATTCTTTCCCGACCACGCAGGGAAAGGATCCCTCTTCTCGAGCTAGGAGGCGGAAACGGGGCTCCTCTGCATGTGGGCGGGACTCTCGTGCTTCGTCTCGAGTGCAGAAGGGTATGTCGGGGAACTTCTTGAGTTGCAGCAAGGATGTGAAGGACCCTTTGGAAGTTCCTGATGTTAGGTGTGATTAGCCTCCAGACGCCTCAGGGGAAATGGGCCTCATCTCGCCTGGAGGGGAAACCCTCATGGATTTTCTCGAGTTGCGGCACGTGATCTCGATTTACGATGGGGACCTCAGGGACCCGCTCTGGTGGCTTCAAGAAAGGCCAGTCCCCATGCGCGTTGCACGGGGGCATCTCGGGATTCCTCTCCCGTTGATGCCCGGGCCTAAGATCTTGTGTGGAGTCGGTGCCGGAAGCTGAGGATTCCTCTCCAGTGCTGACATGGATCTTGGGGTACTTCTGGAGTCTCCACCGGGGATTCAGTCCTCGTCTCGACTTAGGCCATGCACCTGCACTTTCCTCCCGAGCTGTAGCAGCAGTGTCATGCTTCCCTTCGCGTGGATGAAGAAATCTGTGGCTTTCACTCGACGTTTTCGCAGGAGGCTTTCCCACGAGGCTTTCCCACAGGGCTGTCCCACGTACCACCGAGGTGTGAGTCGATCCTCGGCTTGAAAGTCGAGGCAGTGCAGAGAAAACTGGTTTCCCTGGAATGGACTGAGACATCTGGGGGACTCAGGGTATGGTGGCTCGACCCTGGAGTTCCTCTCGCCTTTCCTGTGGATAGCGCCTCCTCTTGAAATGCGACGGAAACGCCGGGAATTCTTTCCCGACCACGCAGGGAAAGGATCCCTCCTCTCGAGCTAGGAGGCGGAAACGGGGCTCCTCTGGATGTGGGCGGGAGGCTCGAGCTTTCTCTCAAGTGGAGACGGTTATGTCGGGGAACTTCTTGATTTGCAACAAGTGGGTGATGTACCCTTTGGATGTTCCAAGGTTAGGTGTGATTAGCCTCGAGAGGCCTCATTGGAAATGGGCCTCATCTCGCCTGGAGGGGAGAACCTTCTGGATTTTCTCGAGTTGCGGCAGTTGCTCTCCACTTACGACGGGGACCTCAGGGACACGCTCTGGTAGCCTCAGGAAAGGCCATTCCCCATGCTAGTTGCTCCGGGGCCTCTCGGGATTTCTCTCCTGTCGATGCCGGGGCCTAAGACCTTGTGTGGAGTCGGTGCCGGAACCTGAGGATTCCTCTCCAGTGCTGACATGGATCTTGGGGTACTTCCTGAGTCTCCCCTGGGGAGTCAGTCCTCGTCTCGAGTGGGGGCATGCAAGAGCGCTTTCCTCCCCAGCTGTAGCAGCAGTGTTTGGCTTCCCTTCGCGTGGATCAAGGAATCTGTGTCTTTCCTCGAGGCTTTCCCACGAGGCTTTCCCTCGAGTCTTTCCCACAAGGCTGTCCCACGTGCCACCGTGGTGTGAGTCGATCCTCGGCTTGAAAGTCCAGGCAGTGCAGGGAAAACAGGTTTCCCTAAATGGACTGAGACATTTGGGGACTCTGGGAATGGTCACACGACCCTGGAGTTCCTCTCGCCTTTCCTGTGGAGAGCGCCTCCTCTTGAGATGCGACGGGAACACCGGGAATTCTTTCCCGACCACGCAGGGAAAGATCCCTCCTCTCGAGCTAGGAGGCGGAAACGGCGCTCCTCTGGATGAGGGAGGGACTCTCGTAATTCCTCTAGAGTGAAGACGGGTAAGTCGGGGAACTTCTTGACTTGCAGCAAGGGTGTGAAGGACCCTTTGGAAGTTCCAGAGGTTAGGTGTGATTAGCCTCGAGACGACTCAGCGGAAATGGGCCTCATCTCGCCTGGAGAGGAGAACCTCCTGGATTTTCTCGAGTTGCGGCAGGTGCTCTCGACTTAAGACGGGGACCTCAGGGACGCGCTCTGGTGGCCTCAGGAAAGACCAGTCCCCATGTGAGTTGCTCGGGGGACTCTCGGGATTCCTCTCCCATCGATGCCGGGGCCTAAGACCTTGTGTGGAGTCGGTTGCGGAACCTGAGGATTCCTCTCCAGGGCTGACATGGATCTTGGGGTACTTCTGGAGTCTCCCAGGGGAGTCAGTCCTCGTCTCGATTGGGGGCATGCACTTGCGCTTTCCTCCCGAGCTGTAGCAGCAGTGTCACGCTTCCCTTCGCGTGGATCAAGGGATCTGTGGCTTTCCCTGGAGGCTTTCCCACGAGGCTTTCCCACACGGCTGTCCCACGTGTCACCGTGGTGTGAGTCGATCCTCGGCTTGAAAGTCGAGGCAGTGCAGGGAAAACAGGTTTCCCTGGAATGAACTGAGACATCTGGGGGACTCTAGGAATGGTGGCACGACCCTGGAGTTCCTCTCGCCTTTCCTGTGGAGAGCGCCTCCTCTTCAGATGCGACGGGAACGTCGGGAATTCTTTCCCAAACACGCAGGGAAAGGATCCCTCCTCTCGAGCTAGGAGGCAGAAATGGGGCTCCTCTGGATGTGGGCGGGACTCTCCTGCTTCCTCTCGAGTGGAGACGGGTATGTCGGGGAACTTCTTGAGTTGCAGCAAGGGTGTGAAGGACCCTTTGGAAGTTCCAGAGGTTAGGTGTGATTAGCCTCGAGACGCCTCAGCGGAAATGGGCCTCATCTCGCCTGGAGGGGAGAACCTCCTGGATTTTCTCGTGTTGCGGCAGGTGCTCTCGACTTACGTCGGGGACCTCAGGGACCCGCTCTGGTGGCCTGAGGAAAGACCAGTCCGCATGCGAGTTGCTCGTGGGCCTCTCGGGATTCCTCTGCTGTCGATGCCGGGCCTAAGACTGCCGGGAGCCAGTGTGAGGAAGCCCGCCCGTGACAAGGTTATGAGGAAGGAAGGTGACATACGCAAGGCATGCTCAGACTTCAGGCACCTCTCTGGAAATTTTTTAATCATGTACCCCAACAAAAATCTGCCAGTTTTTGTGCTCTGCTTTTTCACTCTTCTGACCTTTTCTGGAAAAAATCAATTCAGGGCGTTAGTCTTCTGCATTTGAAAGAGTGTTTCAATCCAAAAACCCTCTGATGGCTTTCTAGCCTGCCTGTAGGACTCGTACAGCTGTGCCTGTGATTGTTTGAGGCCTCCTGACCGCAGGAGGCAAAGGAAGCTTAAAACATCCTAGGAATGCAGGAGCTTCCGAGGAGTCAAAATCTTTAGAGTAGGACTGATTAAAGTTTCATTTTTTGGGTCAATGCTTGCTGCCAAATTTTCATATCCTTTATTTTTAGATATAGTTGGTATATAGAAAAACAAGTAGTAGACCTGGTATTAGCAACATTAGATCTTTGAGTTAAGTACGTTCTTTGTTATAACCCACTGCACCTTTGTTCTATAGAGATGTAACTTTAATGCTTTAAGGAGATGCAGATTAAAGAAAAACACTTCAGGGGAAACAAAATTAACATTCATTAAGGAAGAGAGCCAAAAAGTGTTAACAAGCCTCTTGGCCAGAAGATAATGTAAATCACCTGAGACCTTTTGTATACAAAATGATATACAGAAAGAATCTGGGTTGTGAACGCTACATAATTTTGTGTTATCCATTGGTCTCCATGTTTTATCAAAAGTATAAAAGGCCTTCTGAACAATAAAGGAGGAGGCCAGGGGCCGGGGGCCAGTTTCTCGGACCAGCTTCTCGAACTAGTCTCTCAGCCTGGTTTCTTGGGACTCTGGCTCCCCCCGTGTCTTTCTCTCTCTTTCTTCTTCTCTACCTTTCCTTCTCTCTGCTCCTTACTATAACTTCAGGCTGAATCTCCACCTGGAGTGCGGAGGCTCGCCAAGTCTACTTACTTGCCCTGGCTGTTAAGACCCACAGGAAAGGGAGCTTAAGGCGAGGCACCCTTAGATATTCAAGCGGGCGCCGGTGGCCCAACGTAGGTGGTGCAAATTGCTTGTCTGGAATTTTATTGGCCGTCCGCCGTAAACCAAGCTATTCAGCCCTCTTCCTCCACTTAATCTTCTTACTACACTATAGTTTCCTAATCTAATCTTACATTAATAAATAAGCAAGTCTTTCCACGCCAACGCCCGTCCACCCTTCGAATTCCCTGGATCCACCGGGGCTGGACCCCCGGCATAAGACCTTGAGTGGAGTCGGTGCCGGAACGTGAGGATTCCTCTCCAGTGCTGACATGGATCTTGGGGTACTTCCTGAGTCTCCCCAGGGGAGTCAGTCCTCGTCTCGAGTGGGGGCATGCATGTGCGCTTTCCTCCCGAGCTGTAGCAGCAGTGTCACGCTTCCCTTCGTGTGGATCAAGGGATCTGTGGCTTTCCCACGAGGCTTTCCCACAGGGCTGTCCCACGTGCCACCGTGGTGAGAGTCGATCCTCGGCTTGAAAGTCGAGGCAGTGCAGGGAAAACAGGTTTCCCTGGAATGGACTGAGACATCTGGGGGGCTCTGGGAATGGTGGCACGACCCTGGAGTTCCTCTCGTCTTTCCTGTGGAGAGCGCCTCCTCTTGAGATGCGACGGAAACGCCGGGAATTCTTTCCGACCACGCAGGGGAAGGATCCCTCCTCTCGAGCTAGGAGACGGAAACGGGGCTCATCTGGATGAGGGCGGACTCTCGTGCTTCCTCTCGTGTGGAGACGGGTATGTCGGGGAACTTCTTGAGTTACAGCAAGGGTGTGAAGGACCCTTTGGAAGTTCCAGAGGTTAGGTGTGATTAGCCTCGAGACGCCTCAGCGGAAATGGGCCTCATCTCGCCTGGAGGGGAGAACCTCCTGGATTTTCTCGAGTTGCAGCAGGTGCTCTCGACTTACGACGGGTACCTCAGGGACCCGCTCTGGTGGCCTCAGGAAAGGCCAGTCCGCATGCGAGTTGCTCGGGGCCTCTCGGGATTCCTCTCCCGTCGATGCCAGGGCCTAAGACTGCCGGGAGCCAGTGTGAGGAAGCCCGCCCGTGACAAGGTTATGAGGAAGGAAGCTGACATACGCAAGGCGTGCTCAGACTTCAGGGACCCCTCTGGAAATTTTTAAGCATGTACCCCAACAAAAAATCTGCTGGTTTTTGTGCTCTGCTTTTTCACTCTTCTGACCTTTTCTGGAAAAAGTCAATTCAGGACGTTAGTCTTCAGCATTTGAAAGAGTGTTTCAATCCAAAAACCCTCTGATGGCTTTCTAGCCTGCCTGTAGGACTCGTACAGCTGCGCTTGTGATTGTTTGAGGCCTCCTGACCGCAGGGGGCACAGGAAGCTTAAAATATCCTAGGAATGCAGGAGCTTCCGAGGAGTCAAAATCTTTAGAATAGGACTGATTAAAAGTTTCATTTTTTGGGTCAATGCTTGCTGCCAAAATTTTCATATCCTTTATTTTTAGATATAGTTGGTATATAGAAAAACAAGTAGTAGACCTGGTATTAGCAACATTAGATCTTTGAGTTAAGTACCTTCTTTGTTATAACCCACTGCACCTTTGTTCTATAGAGATGTAACTTTAATGCTTTAAGGAGATGCAGATTAAAGAAAAACACTTCTGGGGAAACAAAATTAACATTCATTAAGGAAGACAGCCAAAAAGTGTTAACAAGCCTCTTGGCCAGAAGATAATGTAAATCACCTGAGACCTTTTGTATACAAAATGATATACAGAAAGAATCTGGGTTGCGAACACTACATAATTTTGTGTTATCCATTGATCTCCATGTTTTATCAAAAATATAAAAGGCCTTCTGAACAATAAAGGAGGAGGCCAGGGGCCGGGGGCCAATTCTCGGACCAGCTTCTCGAACTAGTCTCTCAGCCTGGTTTCTTAGGACTCTGGCTCCCCCCGTGTCTTTCTCTCTCTTCTTCTTCTCTACCTTTCCTTCTCTCTGCTCTTTACTTTAACTTCAGGCTGAATCTCCACTGGAGTGGGAGGCTCGCCAGGTCTACTTACTTGCCCTGGCTGTTAAGACCCGCACGAAAGGGACCTTAAGGCGCGGCACCCTTAGATATTCAAGCGGGCGCCGGTGGCCCAACGTAGGTGGTGCAAATTCCTTGTCTGGAATTTTATTGGCCTTCCGCGTAAACCAAGCTATTCAGCCCTCTTCCTCCAATTAATCTTCTTACTACACTATAGTTTCCTAATCTAATCTTGCATTAATAAATAAACAAGTCTTTCCACACCAACGCCGTCCACCCTTCGAATTCCCTGGATCCACCGGGGCTGGACCCCGGCATAAGACCTTGTGTGGAGGCGGTGCCGGAACCTGAGGATTCCTCTCCAGTGCTGACATGGATCTTGGGGTACTTCTGGAGTCTCCCCAGGGGAGTCAGTCCTCGTCTCGAGTGGGGGCATGCACGTACGCTTTCCTCCGGAACTGTAGCAGCACTGTCATGCTTCCCTTCGCGTGGATCAAGGGATGTGTGGCTTTCCCTCGAGGCTTTCCCACGAGGCTTTCCCCGAGGCTTTCCCACAGGGATGTCCCACGTGCCACCGTGGTGTGAGTCCATCCTCGGCTTGAAAGTCGAGGCAGTGCAGGGAAAACAGGTTTCCCTGGAATGGACTGAGACATCTTGGGG
>NW_017192821.1:0-10094 GCF_001704415.2 Capra hircus
TGCAAGGTCTCTCGCTCCAAGGAAGATTCCAGGCGTTGCAGATCAAAGTCCAGGTCCAGATCGGAATCTAGGTCTAGATCCAGAAGAAGTTCTCGGAGGCATTATACAAGGTCACGATCTCGGTCCCGGTCCATAGAAGATCTCGTAGCAGATCTTACAGCAGAGATTATCGAAGACGGCATAGCCACAGTCATTCTCCCATGTCTACTCGCTGGCGTCATGTTGGGAATCGGGCAAATCCTGATCCTAACTGTTGTCTTGGAGTATTTGGATTGAGCTTGTATACTACAGAAAGAGATCTAAGAGAAATGTTCTCTAAATATGGCCCAATTGCTGATGTATCTATTGTATATGACCAGCAGTCTAGACGTTCAAGAGGATTTGCCTTTGTATACTTTGAAAATGTAGATGATGCCAAGGAAGCAAAAGAGCGTGCCAATGGAATGGAGCTTGATGGATGTAGGATCAGAGTTGACTTCTCCATAACGAAAAGACCACATACGCCAACAGCAGGAATTTACATGGGGAGACCTACCTATGGCAGCTCACGCCGTCGAGATTACTATGACAGAGGATATGATTGAGGCTATGATGATCGGGACTATTACAGCAGATCGTACAGAGGAGGAGGGAGGAGGAGAGGAGGAGGAGGAGGAGGAGGGCTGCTGGAAGACAGGGATCAGAAATACAGAAGACGGTCACCTTCTCCTACTATAGTCGTGGAGGATACAGATCACGTTCCAGATCTCGATCATACTCACCTCGTCGCTATTAAAGCATGAAGATGAAGACTTTCTGAAACCTGCCCTAGAGTTGGGATATTGTTTGTGGACAATATTTTTTATTGTCTCCTGTTTAAAAAGTGAACAGTGCCTGGTGAAGTTAGGTGACTTTTACACCTTTTATGATGACTACTTTTGTGGAGTTGAAATGCTGTTTTCATTCTGCATTTGTGTAGTTCGGTGCTTTGTTCAAAGTTAAGTGTTTTCAGAAAAGTATGTTTTACATGTATTTTTTTACAGTCTAAAAATTTTGACTGCTGAGAAGTTTCTATTGTACAGAACTTCATTTAAATGGTTTTTCTACTGAATACAGGGTATTCTGAAGATTGAAAGCCTGTGTGTAAAATGCTACCAAATGGCAAAAAGCAACAATAACGTTTGGTTTTTACTTTTCTTTCTAACATATCAATGCTTAGGAGAACTGTTCTGATTAGATTGTCAGTAGTAAATTAAAGAAAAAAAATGCCCGTTTTCCTCGAGTCCATGAAACATACCATACTTAATATACCTGCAGTTAAGTGATAAAATTACGCTCTGTAACTCTATACTGCTAGTGTTAAAAACTAAAGATCTTTCAATACAGCAAATGCTTAATGCTTATATAAATGTGACTTTGTCAGCCTTTATGTAATCTGTATTATACATAGCAGGGAATAAGATGAGTTGCACAATGTATGCCTTAAAAGGCTATTTCTTAAGCTCTTAGAAGGGGATAATGGTATTTCAATTAGTAATCAGCAAGGAAAATAATATTCCACCACAAATGTACTCTTGTTCTTCTAGCTTTTAAGACTATATGGAAAAACTGGGTGCTTCAGAGTTTTGAGAAAAAAGAAGGGAACACTACACCTGTGTTGTGGATGATCTGAAGACTTTGCCTGTTCATTTTTTAAATACTACTTTCAGGTTCTTTGCTTACCAAAGGGCCCAATTTCACTCAAAGTTTTGAGAACTGTGTTTAAATAAATGCAAAGAAAAGAGTAAAAAGGAAAGAAAAAAAAAGACCTTGTGAGGAGTTGGGGCAGGAACCTGAGGATTCTCTACAGTGCTGACATGGATCTTGGGGTACTTCTGGAGACCCCCAGGGAAGTCAGTCTTCGTCTCGAATGGGGCATGCACGTGCGCTTTCCTCCGAGCTGTAGCAGAAGTGTCACGCTTCCGGTCGCGTGATCAAGTGATCTGTGGCTTTTCCTCCAGGCTTTACCACGAGGCTATCCCAGAGGCTGTCCCACATGCCGCCGAGGTGTGAGTCGAACCTCGGCGTGAAAGTCGAGGCAGTGCAGGGAAAACAGGTTCCTCTGGAATGGACTGAGACATCTAGGGGACTCTTGGAATGGTGGCACGACTCTGGAGATCCTCTCGCATTTCCTGTGGAGAGCGCCTCCACTTGAGATGCGACGGAACGCCGGGAATTCTTTCCCGACGAAGCAGGGAAAGGATCCCACATCTCGAGCTACGAGGCGGAAAGGGCTCCTCTGGATGTGGGCGGGACCCTCGTGCTTCCTATCGAGAGGAGACGGGTATGTCGGGAAACTTCTTGAGTGGCAGCAAGGGTGTGAAGGACCCTTTGGAAGTCCCAGAGGTTAGGTGTGATTAGCCTCCAGACGCTCAGCGGAAATGGGCTTCATCTCGCCTGGAGGGGAGAACCTCCTGGATTTTCTCGAGTTGCGGCAGGTGCTCTCGACTTACGACGGGGACCTCAGGGACCCGCTCTGGTGGCCTCAGGAAAGGCCAGTCCACATGCGAGTTGCTCGGGGGCCTCTCGGGATTCCTCTACCATCGATGCCGGGGCCTAAGACCTTGTGTGGACTCGGTGCCGGAACCTGAGGATTCCTCTGCAGTGCTGACATGGATCTTGGGGTACTTCTGGAGTCTCCCCAGGGGAGTCAGTCCTCGTTTGAGTGGCGCATGCACGTGCCCTTACCTCCGGAGCTGTGGCAGCAGTGTCATGCCTTCCCTTCGCCTGGATCAAGGGATCTGTGGCTTTCCCACAAGGCTTTCCCACAGGGCTATCCCACGTGCCACCGTTGTGTGAGTCGATCGATGGCTTGAAAGTCAACGCAGTGCAAGGAAACCAGGTTTCCCTGGAATGGACTGAGACATCTGGCGAATCTGGGAATGGTGGCACGACCCTGGACTTCCTCTAGACTTTCCTGTGGAGAGCGCCTCCTCTTGAGATGCGACGGGAACGCCGGGAATTCTTTCCCGACCACGGAGGGAAAGGATCCCTCCTCTCGAGCTAGGAGGCGGAAACGGTGCTCCTCTGTATGTGGGCGGGACTCTCGTGCTTCCTCTCGAGTGGAGACGGCTATGTCGGGGAAATTCTGGATTTGCAGCAAGGGTGTAAAGGACCATTTGGAAGTTCCAGAGGTTAGGTGTGATTAGCCTCGAGATGCCTCTGTGGAAATGGTCCTCATGTTGCCAGGAGGGGAGAACCGCCTGGATTTTCTCGAGTTGCGGCAGGTGCTCTCGACTTTCGACGGGGAACTCAGGGACCCGCTCTGGTGGCCTCAGGAAAGGCCAGTCCCCACGCGAATTGCTCGGGGCCTCTCGGGATTCCTCTCCAGTCTATGCTGGGGCCTAAGAACTTGTGTGGATTCGGTGCTGGAACCTGAGGATTCCTCTGTAGTGCTGACATGGATCTTGGGGTACTTCTGGAGTCTCCCCAGGGGAGTCAGTCCTCGTCTCGAGAGGGGGGCATGCACGTGCGCTTTCCTTCCGAGCTGTAGCAGCACTGTCACGCTTCCCGACGAGTGGAACAAGGGATCTGTGGCTTTCTCTCGAGGCTTTCCCGCGAGGCTTTCCCACGAGGCTTACCCACAGTGCTGTCCAACGTGCCACCCGTGGGTGTGTGTCGATCCTTGGCTTGAAAGTCGAGGCAGTGCAGGGAAAACAGGTTTCCCTGAAATGGACTGAGACATCTGGGGGACTCTGGAAATGGTGGCACGCCACTGGGGTTCCTCTCGCCTTTCCTGTGGAGAGTGCCTCCTCTTGAAATGCGACGGGAACGCCGGGAATTCTTTCCCCCACTACGCATGGAAAGGATCCCTCCTCTCGAGCTAGGAGGCGGAAAGGGGGCTCCTCTGGATGTGGGCGGGACTCTCCTGCTTCCTCTCGAGTGGAGACGGGTATGTCGGGGAACTTCTTGAGTTGCAGCATGGGTGTGAAGGACCCTTTGGAAGTTCCAGAGATTAGGTTTGATTAGCCTCGCGACGCCTCAGCGGAAATGGGCCTCATCTCGCCTGGAGGGGAGAACCTCCTGGATTTTATCGAGTTGCGGCAGGAGCTCTCGACTTACGACGGGGACCTCAGGGACCCGCTCTGGTGGCCTCAGGATAGGCCAGTCCCCATGCGAGTTGCTCGGGGCCTCTCGGGATTCCTCTCCCGTCAATGCAGGGGCCTAAGATCTTGTGTGGAGTGGGTGCCGGAACCTGAGGATTCCTCTCCAGTGCTGACATGGATCTTGGGGTACTTCTGGAGTCTCCCCAGGGACGTCAGTGCTCGTCTCGAGTGGGGGCATGCACGTGCGATTTCCTCCCGAGCTGAAGCAGCAGTGTCGCGATTCCCTTCGCGAGGATCAAGGGATCAGGGCCTTTCCCTCGAGGCTTTCCCACGAGGCTTTCCCACAGGGCTGTCCCACGTGCCACCGTGGTGTGAGTCGATCCTCGGCGTGAAAGTCGCGGCAGTGCAGGGAAAACAGTTATCCCTGGAATGGACTGAGACATCTGGTGGACTCTGGGAATGTGGCACGACCCTGGAGTTCCTCTCGCCTTTCCTGTGGAGAGCGCCTCCTCTTGAGATGCGACGGGAACGCCCGGATTTCTTTCCCGACCACGCAGGGAAATGGTCCCTCCTCTCGAGCTAGGAAGCGGAAACAGGGCTCCTCTGGATGTGGGCGGGACTCTCGTGCTTCCTCTCGAGTGGAGACGGGTATGTCGGGGAACTTCTTGAGTTGCAGCAAGGGTGTGAAGGATCCTTTGGAAGTTCCAGAGGTTAGGTGTGATTAGCCTCGAGGCGCCTCAGCGGAAATGGGCCTCATCTCGCCTGGAGGGGAGAACCTCCTGGATTTTCTCGAGTTGCGGGCAGGTGGTCTCGACTTACGATGGGGACCTCAGGGACCCGTTCTGGTTTCCTCAGGAAAGGCCAGTCCCCATGCGAGTTGTTTGGGGGCATCACGGAATTCCTCTCCCGTCGATGCCGGCGCCTTATACCTCGCGTGGAGTCGGTGCCGGAACCTGAGAATAACTCTCCAGTGCTTACATGGTTCTTGGGGTACTTCTGGAGTCTCCCAGGTGAGTCAGTCCTCATCTCTAGTGAGGGCATGCATGTGCACTTTCCTCCAGAGCTGTAGCAGCAGTGTCACGCTTCCCTTCGCGAGGATCCAGGGATCTGTGGCTTTATCTGGAGGCTTTCCCACGATGCTTTTTCATGAGTATTTCCCACAGGGCTGTCCCACGTGCCACCGTGGTGTGAGTCGTTCCTCGGATTGAAAGTCGAGGCAGTGTAGGGAAAACAGGTTTCCCTGGAATGGACTGAGACATCTGGGGGACTCTGGGAATGGTGGCACCACCCTGGAGTTCCTCTTGCCTTTCCTGTGGAGAGCACCTCCCCTTGAGATGTGACGGAAATGCCGGGAATTCTTTCCCGACCACGCAGGGAAAGGATCCCTCCTCTCGAGCTAGGAGGCGGAAACGGGGCTCCTCTGGGTGTGGGCGGGACTCTCGTGCTTCCTCTCAAGGGGAGACTGGTATGTCGGGGATCTTCTTGAATTGCAGCAAGTGTGTGAAGGACCCTTTGGAAGTTCCAGAGGTTAGGTGTGATAAGACTCGAGACACCTCAGCGGAAATGGGCCTCATCTTGCCTGGAGGGGAGAACCTCCTGGATTTTCTCGAGTTGCGGCAGGTGCTCTCGACTTACGACGGGTACCTCAGGGACCCGCTCCGGTGGCCTCAGGAAAGGCCTAGTCCCCATGGAGTTGCTCGGGGGCCTCTCGGTATTCCTCTCCCGTCGATGCCGGGGCCTAAGACCGTTTGTGGATTCGGTGCCAGAACCTGAGGATTCCTCTCCAGTGCTGACATGGATCTTGGGGTACTTCTGGAATCTCCCCAGGGGAGTCAGTCCTCGTCTCGAGTGGGGGCATGCACGTACGCTTTCCTCCCGAGCTTTAGCAGCAGTGTCACGCTTCCCTTTGCGTGGATCCAGGGATCTGTGGCTTTCTGTGTAGGCTTTCCCACGAGGCTTTCCCACTAGGCTTTTCACAGGGCTGTCCCACGTGCCACCGAGGTCTGAGTCGATCCTCGGCTTGAAAGTCGAGGCATTGCGGGGAAAACAGGTTCCCTGGAATCGACTGAGACATCTGGGGGCTCTGTGAATGGTGGCACGACCCTGAGTTCCTCTCGCCTTTCCTGGGGAGAGCGCCTCTTCTTGAGGATGCGACAGGAACGCCGGAAATTCTTTCCCGACCACGAAGGGAAAGGATCCCTCCTCTCGAGCTATGAGGCTGAAACGGGGCTCTTCTGGTTGTGGGCGGGACTCTCGTGCTTCCTTTCGAGTGGAAACGGGTATGTCGGGGAACTTCTTGAGTTGCAGCAATGGTGTGAAAGGCCCTTTGGAAGTTCCAGAGGTTAGGTGTGATTAGCCTCGAGATGCCTCAGCGCAAATGGGTCTCATCTCTCCTGGAGGGGAGAACCTCCCTGGATTTTCTCGAGTTGCGCCAGGTGCTCTCGACATACGACTGGGACCTCAGGGACCCCGCTTTGGTGGCCTCAGGAAAGGCCAATCCCCATGGGAGTTGCTCCGGGAGCCTCTCGTGATGTCTCTCCCTCTCCAGTGCTGTCTTGGATCTTGACTGGCCTTTCCTGAGGCCACCAGAGCGGGTCCCTGCGGTCCCTCTTGTAAGTCGAGAGCACCTGCCACAACTGGAGAAAATCAAGGATGTTCTCCCCTCCAGGCAAAATGAAGCCTATTTCCACTGACACATCTCAAGGCTAAGCACACTTAAACTCTGGAACTTCCAAAGGGTCCTTCACACCCTTGCTGCAAATCAAGAAGTTCCCCGACATACCCGTCTCCACTTAAGAGGAAGCACGATAGTTCCGCCCACATCCAGAGGAGCCCCGTTTCCGCCTCATAGCTCGAGAGGAGGGATCCTTTCCCTGCGAGGTCGGGAAAGAATTCCCGGCGTTCCGTCGCATCTCAAGAGGAGGCGCTCTCCACAGGAAAGGCGAGAGGAACTCCAGGGACATGCCACCATTCTCAGAGTCCCCCAGATGTCTCAGTCCATTCCAGGGAAACCTGTTTCCCCGCACTGACTCGACTTTCAAGCCGAGGATCGACTCACACCACTGTGGCACGTGGGACAGCCCTGTGGCAAAGCCTCGTGGGAAAGCCTCGTGGGAAAGCCTCGAGGGAAAGCCACAGATACCTTGATCCACTCGAAGGGAAGCGCGACACTGCTGCTACAGCTGGGGAGGAAAGCGCACGTGCATGCCCTCAACCGAGACGAGGACCTACTCCCCTGGGGAGACTCCAGCAGTACACCAAGATCCATGTCAGCACTGGAGAGGAATCCTCAGGTTACGGCACCGACTCTACGTAAGGTCTGAGGCCCCGGCATCGACGGGAGAGGAACCCGGAGAGGGCTCCGAGCAACTCGCATGGGGACTGGAATTTCCTGAGGCCACCAGAGCGGGTCCCTGAGGTCCCCATCGTAAGTCGAGAGCACCTGGAGCAACTCGAGAAAATCCAGGAGTTTCTCCCCTCCAGGTGAGATGAGGCCCATTTCCATTGAGGCATCTCGGGGCTAATCACACCTAACCTCTAGAACTGCCAAAGGGTCCTTCACACCCTTGCAGCAACTCAAGAAGTTCCCCAACATACCCGTCTCCACTCGAGAGGAAGCACGAGAGTCCCTCCCACATGAGAAGGAGCCCCGTTTCCACCTCATAGCTCGAAAGAAGGGATCCTTTCCCTGTGTGGTTGGGAAAGAATTTCCGACATTCCCATCGCATCTCAAGAGTAGGCGCTCTCCACAGGAAAGGCGAGAGGAACTCCAGGGTCGTGCCACCATTCCCAGATTCCCTCAGATGTCTCAGTCCATTCCAGGGAAACTTGTTTTCCCTGCAATGCCTCGACTTTCAAGCCGAGGATAGACTCACACCACGGTGGCACGTGGGACAGCCCTGTGGGAAAGCCTCGTGGAAAAGCCTAGAGGGAAAGCCTTCAGGGAAAGCCACTGATACCCCTGATCAATCGCCAAGAAGCGTGACACTGCTGCTACTGCTCGGGAGGAAAGCGCACGTGCATGCCCCCACATGTGACGAGGACTGACTCCCCTGGGGAGACTCCAGAAGTACCCCAAGATCCATGTCAGCACTGGAGAGGAATCCTCTGGTTCTGGCACCGACTCCAAACAAGGTCTTAGGCCCCGGCATCGACGGGGAGAGGAATCCTGAGAGGCCACCGTGCAACTCGCATGAGGACTGGCATTTCCTCAGGCCACCAGAGTGGTTCCCTGAGGTCCCCGTTATAGGTCGAGAGCACCTGCCGCAACTCGAGAAAATCCACGGTGGTTGTCCCTTCCAGGAGAGATGGGCCCATTTTCGCTGGGGCGTCTCGAGGCTAATCACACCTAACCTCTGGAATTTCCAAAGGGTCCTTCACACCCTTGCTGCAACTCAAGAAGTTCCCCGACATACCCGTCTCCACTCGAGAGGAGGCACGAGAACCCGCCCACATCAAGAGGAGCCCCGTTTCCGTCTCATAGCTCGAGAGGAGGGATCCTTTCCCAGCGTGATCGCGACAAGAATTCTCGGGAGTCGGTCTCCACAGGAAAGGCGAGAGGAACTCCCTGTCATGCCACCATTCCCAGAGTCCCCCAGATGTCTCAGTCAATTCCAGGAAATCCTGTTTTCCCTGCACTGCCTCGACTTTCAAGCCGAGGATCAACTCACACCACGGTGGTACGTGGGACAGCCCTGTGCGAAAAGCCTCGTGGGAAAGCCTCGAGGGAAAGCCACAGATCCCTTGATTCACGCGAAGGGAAGCGTGACACTGCTGCTACAGCTCGGGAGGAAATCGCACGTGCATGCTCCCACTCGAGACGAAGACTGACTCACCTCGGGAGACTCCAGTAGTACCCAAGATCCATGTCAGCACTGGAGAGGAATCCTCAGGTTCCGGCACCGACTCCGTACAAGGTCTCAGACCCGGCATCAACGGGAGAGGAATCCCGAGAGGCCATCGAACAAATCGCATGGGGACTGGCCTTTCCTCAGGACACCGGAGAGGGTCCCTGAGGTCCCCGTCGTAATTCTAGAGCACCTGCCGCACTCGAGAAAATCCAGGAGGTTCTCCCCTCCAGGCGAGATGAGGCCCATTTCCGCTGAGGCGTCTCGAGGCTAATCACACCTAACCTCTGGAACTTCCAAAGGTACCTTCACACCTTAGCTGCAACTCAAGAAGTTCCCCGACACACCCGTCTCCACTCCAGAGGAAGCAGAGGGTCCCGGCCACATCCAGAGGAGCTCCGTTTCCGCCTCCAAGCTAAAGATGAGGGATCCTTCCCTGCTTCCTCGGGATAGAATTCCCGACGTTTCCGACGCTTCTCAAGAGGAGGCCCACTGCACAGGAAAGGCGAGAAGAACTCATGGTCGTGCCACCATTCCAAGAGTCCCCCAGATAGCTCAGTCCATTCCAGAGGATCCTGTTTTCCCTGCACTGCTTCGACTTTCACGCCGAGGATCGACTCACACCACAGTGGCACGTGGAGGGTCCTGTGGGAAAGCCTCGTGGGAAGCCTCGAGGGAAAGCCACAGATCCCTTGATCCACGCGAAGGGAAGCGTGACACTGCTGCTACAGCACGGGAGGAAAGCGCACGTGCATGCCCCCACTCGAGACGAGGACTGACTCCCCTTGGGAGACTCCAGAAGTACCCCCCAACATGCATGTCAGCCTTGGAGAGGAATCCTCAGATTCCGGCCCCGACTCCACACAAGGTCTTAGGCCCTGGCATCGACGGGAGTGGAATAGCGACAGGCCCTCTAGCAACTCGAATGGGAACTGGCCTTTCCTGAGGTCACCAGAGCGGGTCCCTGAGGTCCCCGTCGTAAGTCGAGAGCACCTGCCGCAACTCGGTAAAATCCAGGCGGTTCTCCCCTCCAGGCGAGATGAAGGCCCGTTTCCCCTGAGGTGTCTCGAGGCTAATCACACGTGACCTCTGGAACTTCCAAAGAGTCTTTTCACAGTCATGCTGCAACTCAAGAAAGTTCCCCGACATACCCGTCTCCACTCAAGAGGAAGCATGAGTGTCG
>NW_017192822.1:0-10093 GCF_001704415.2 Capra hircus
TGCCGGAACCTGAGGATTCCTCTTCAGTTCCAACATGGATCTTGGGGTACTTCTGGAGTCTCCCCAGGGGAGTCAGTGCTCGTCTCGAGTGGGGGCATGTACATGCGCTTTCCTCCCGAGCTGTAGCAGAGTGTAGCGCTTTCCTTTGTGTGGATCAAGGGATCTGTGCTTTCTCTCGAGGCTTTCCCACAGAGCTGTCCGCGGGCTGTCCCACGTGCAACCGTGTGTGAGTCGATCCTGGGCTTGAAAGTGGAGGCAATGCAGGGAAAACAGGTTTCCCTGGAATGGACTGAGACATCTGGGGGACTCTGGGAATGGTGTCACGACCTGGAGTTCCTCTCTCGCTTTCCTGTGGAGAGGGCCTCCTCTTGAGATGCGACGGGAACACTGGGAATTCTTTCCCGACCACGCAGGGAAAGGATCCTCCTCTCGAGCTTGGAGGCGGAAACGGGGCTCCTCTGGATGTGGGCAGAACTCTCATGCTTCCTCTCGAGTGGAGACGGGTATGTCGGGGAACTTCTTGAGTTACAGCAAGGGTGTGAAAGACCCTTTGGATGTTCCAGATGTTAGATGTGATTAGCCTCGAGACGCCTCAGTGGAAATGGGCCTCATGTCGCCTGGAGGGGAGAACCTCGTGGATTTTCTCGAGTTGCGGCAGGTGCTCTCGACTTACGACGGGGACCTCAGTGACCCGCTCTGGATGGCCTTAGGAAAGGCCAGACCCCATGGGAGTTGCTCGGGACCTCTCTGGATTCCTCTCCCTTCGATGCCGGGGCCTAAGACCTTGTGTGGATTTGGTGCCGGAACCTGAGGATTCCTCTCCCGTGCTGACATGGATCTTGGGGTGCTTCTGGAGTCTCCCCCGGGGAGTCAGTCCTCATCTCGAGTGGGGGCATGCACGTGCGCTTTCCTCCCGAGTTTGTGGCAGCAGTGCGGCGCTTCCATTCGCGTGGATCAAGGGATCTGTGGCTTTCCCATCGAGGCTTTCCCAAGAGGCTTTCCCACGAGGCTTTCAAACAGGGCTGTCCCACGTGCCACCATGTAGTGAGTTCGATCCTCGGCTTGAAAGCGGAGGCAGTGCAGGGAAAACAGGTTTCCCTGGAATGGACTGGGACATCTGGGGAACTCTGGGAATGGTGGCACGACCCTGGAGTTCCTCTCGCCTTTCCTGTGGAGATCTCCTCCTCTTGAAATGGGACGGGAACTCCGGGAATTCTTTCCCAACCAACGCAGGGAATGGATCCATCCTCTCGAGCTAGGTGGTGGAAACGGAGCTCCTCTTTATGTGGGCGGAACTCTCGTGCTTCCTCTCGAGTGGAGACGGGTATGTCGGGGAACTTCTTGAGTTCCAGCAAGGGTGTGAAAGGACCCTTTGGATTTTCCAGAGGTTAGGTGTGATTTGCCTGGAGACACCTCAGCAAAAAATGGGCCTCATCTCGCCTGGAGGGGAGAACCTCCTGGATTTTCTCGAGTTTCGGCAGGTGCTCTCGACTTACGACGGGGACCTCAGGGATCCGCTCTGGTGGCCTCAGGGAAGGCCAGTCCCCATGAGAGTTGCTCGGGGGCCTCTCAGGATTCCTCTCCAGTCGATGCCGTGGCCTAAGATCTTGTGTGGATTCGGTGCCGAACCTGAGGATACCTCTCCAGTGCTGACATGTATCTTTGGGTACTTCTGGAGTCTCCCCAGGGGAGTCAGTCCTCGTCTCGAGAGGGGGAATGCACGTGCGCTTTTCTCCCGAGGTGTAGCAGCGTGGTCACGCTTCCCTACGCGTGGATCAAGTGATCTGTGGCTTTCCCACGAGGCTTTCCCACAGGGCTGTCCGCAAGGCTGTCCCACGTGCCACGGTGGTGTGAGTCGATCATGGGCTTGAAAGTCGAGGCAATGCAGGGAAAACAGGTTTCCCTGGAATGGACTGGAGACATCTGGGAGACTCTGGGAATGGTGGAACGACCCTGGATTTCCTCTCGCCTTTCCTGTGGAGAGCGCCTCCTCTTGAGATGCGATGGGAACGCCGGGAATTCTTTCCCGAACACGCAGGGAAAGGATCCCTCCGCTCGAGCTAGGAGGGGGAAACGGGGCTTCTCTGGATGTGGGCGGGACTCTCCGTGCTTCCTCTCGAGTGGAGACGGGTATTTCGGGGGGAATTTCTTGAATTGCAGCAAGGGTGTGAAGGACCCTTTGGAAGTTCCAGATGTTAGATGTGATTAGCCTCGAGACGCCTCAGCAGAAATAGGGCCTGATCTCGCCTGGAGGGGATAACCTCCAGGATTTTTTCGAGTTGCGGCAGGTGCTCTCAACTTACAACGGGGACCTCAGGGACCCGTTCTGGTGGCCTCAGGAAAGGCCAGACCCCATGCGAGTTGCTTGTGGGCCTCTCGGGTTTCCTCTCCCTTCGATGCCGGCGCCTAAGACCTTGTGTGGATTCGGTGCCGGAACCTGAGGATTCCTCTTCCAGTGCTGACATGGATCTTGGGGTACTTCTGGAGTCTCCCCCGGGCAGTCAGTCCTCATCTCGAGTCGGGGCATGCACGTGCCGCTTTCCTCCCGAGTTTTGGCAGCAGTGTGGCGCTTCCATTCGCGTGGATCAAGGGATCTGTGGCTTTCCATCGAGGCTTTCCCAGGAGGCATTCCCAGGAGGCTTTCCCACGAGGCTTTCCCACAGGGCTGTCCACGTGCCACCGTGGTGTGAGTCGATCCTCGGCTTGAAAGTCGAGGCAGTGCAGGGAAAACAGGTTTCCCTGGAATGGACTGAGACATCTGGGGGACTCTGAAATGGTGTCACGATCCTGGAGTTCCTCTCGCCTTTCCTGTGGAGAGGGCCTCCTCTTGAGTTGTGACGGGAACGCCGGGAATTCTTTCCCGACCACGCAGGGAATGGATCCCTCCTCTCGAGCTAGGAGGCGGAAACGGGGCTCCTCTGGATGTGGGCAGAACTCTCGTGCTTCCTCTCGAGTGGAGACGGGTATGTCGGGGAACTTCTTGAGTTACAGCAAGGGTGTGAAAGACCCTTTGGATGTTCCAGATGTTAGATGTGATTAGCCTCGAGACGCCTCAGTGGAAATGGGCCTCATGTCGCCTGGAGGGGAGAACCTCCTGGATTTTATCGAGTTGCGGCAGGTGCTCTCGACTTTCGACGGGGACCTCAGGGACCCGCTCTGGTGGCCTCAGGAAAGGCCAGACCCCATGCGAGTTGCTCGGGGCCTCTCCGGATTCCTCTCCCTTTCGATGCCGGGGCCTAAGACCTTGTGTGGAGTCGGTGCCGGAACCTGAGGATTCCTCTCCCGTGCTGGCATGGATCTTGGGGTACATCTGGAGTCTCCCCCGGGGAGTCAGTCCTCATCTCGAGAGGGAGCATGCACGTGCGCTTTCCCTCCCGAGTTGAGGCAGCAGTGTAGCGCTTCCATTCGCGTGGATCAAGGGATTTGTGGCTTTCCATCGAGGCTTTCCCAGGAGGCTTTCCCAGGAGGCTTTCCCAGGAGGCTTTCCCACAGGGCTGTCCCACGTGCCACCGTGGTGTGAGTCCATCCTCGGCTTGAAAGTCGAGGCAGTGCAGGGAAAACAGGTTCCCTGGAATGGACTGAGACATCCTGGGGGACTCTGGGAATGGTGGCACGACGCTGGAGTTCCGCTCACCTTTCCTGTGGAGAGCACCTCCTCTTGAGATGCGACGGAAACACCGGGAATTTTTTCCGGAGCACGCAGGGAAAGGATCCCTCCATCGATCTAGCAGGCGGAAACGGGGCTCCTCTGGATGTGGGCAGGAGTCTCGTGCTTCCTCTCGAGTGGAGACGGGTAAGTCGGGGAACTTCTTGAGTTGCAGCAAGGGTGTGAAGGACCCTTTGGAATTCCCAGAGGTTAGGTGTGAATAGCCTCGAGACGCCTCAGCGGAAATGGGCCTCATCTCGCCTGGAGGGGAGAACCTCCTGGATTTTCTCGAGTTGCGGCAGGTGCTCTCGACCTACGACGGGGACCTCAGGGACCCGCTCTGGTGGCCTCAGGAAAGGCCAGTCCCCATGCGAGTTGCTCGGGGGCCTCTCGGGATTCCTCTCCCGTCGAAGTCGGGGCCTAAGACCTTGTTTGGAGTCCGTGCCGGAACCTGAGGATTCATCTCCAGTGCTGACATGGATCTTGGGGTACTTCTGAGTTTCCCCAGGGGAGTCAGTCCTCGTCTCAAGTGGGGGCCTGCACGTGCGCTTTCCTCTCGAGCTGTAGCAGCAGTGTCACGCTGGCTTAAGACCTTGTTTGGCATCGGTGCCGGAACCTGAGTGTTCCTCTCCAGTGCTGACATGGATCTTGGGGTACTTCTAAGTCTCCCCAGGGGAGTCAGTCCTCGTCTCAAGTGGGGGCCTGCACGTGCGCTTTCCTCTCGAGCTGTAGCAGCAGTGTCACGCTTCCCTTCGCGTGGATCAAGGGATCTGTGGCTTTCCCTCGAGGCTTTCCCACGAGGCTTTCCCACGAGGCTTTCCCACAGGGCTGTTACAAGTGCCACCGTGGTGTGAGTCGATCTTCGGCTTGAAAGTCGAGGCATTGCAGGGAAAACAGGTTTCCCTGGAATGGACTGAGAAATCTGGGGTCTCGGGGAATGGTGGCACGACCCTGGAGTTCCTCTCGCCTTTCCTGTGGAGAGCGCCTCTTCTTGAGATGCGACGGGAACGCGGGGAATTCTTTCCCCACCACGCAGTGAAAGGATCCCTCCTCTCGAGCTAAGAGGCAGAAACGGGGCTCCTCTGGATGTGGGCGGGATTCTCGAGCTTCCTCTCGAGTGGAGACGGGTATGTCGGGTAACTTCTTGAGTTGCAGCAAGGGTGTGAAGGACCCTTTGGAATTTACAGATGTTAGGTGTGATTAGCCTCGAGACGCCTCAGCGCAAATGGGCCTCATCTCGCCTGGAGGGGAGAACCTCCTGGATTTTCTCGAGTTGCGGCATGTGCTCTCGATTTACGACGGGGACCACAGGGACCCGCTATGGTGGCCTCAAGAAAGGTCAGTCCCCATGCGAGTTACACGGGGGCCGTCTCGGGTTTCATCTCCCGTCGATGTTGGGGCCTAAGATCTTGTGTGGAACAGTGCCCGAACCTGAGCATTCCTCTCCAGTGCTGACATGGATCTTGGGTACTTCTGCAGTCTCCCCAGGGGAGTCAGTCTTCGTCTAGAGTGGTGGCATTCACGTGCGCTTTCCTTCCGAGCTGTAGCAGAAGTGTCGCTCTTCCTTCGCGGGGATCAAGGGATCTGTGGCTTTCCCTCTAGGCTTTCCCACGAGGCTTTCCCACTAGGCTTTCCCACAGGGCTATCCCACGTGCCACCGTGGTGTGACTCGATCCTCGGCTTGAAAGTCGAGGCAGTGCAGTGAAAACAGGTTTCCCTGGAATGGACTGAGACATCTGGGGTCTATGGGAATGGTGGCACGACCCTGGAGTTCCTCTCGCCTTTCCTGTGGAGAGCGCCTCCTCTTGTGATGCGACGGAAACGCTGTGAATTCTTTCCCCACCACGCAGGGAAAGGATCCCTCCACTCGAGCTAGGAGGCGAAAACGTGGCTCCCCTGGATGTGGGCTGTATTCTCGTGCTTCCTTTCGAGTGGAGACAGGTATGTCGGGGAACTTCTTGAGTTGCAGCAAGGGTGTGAAGGACCCTTTGGAATTTCCACATGTTAAATGTGATTAGCCTCGAGACGCCTCAGGCGGAAATGGCCTCATCTCGCCTGGAGGGGAGAACCTCCTGGATTTTCTCGAGTTGCGGCAGGTGCTCTCGACTTACGACGGGGACCTCAGGGACCCACTCTGGTGGCCTCAGGAAAGGTCAGTCCCCATGCCGAGTTGCTCGGGGGCCTCTCGGGATTCCTCTCCCGTCGATGCCAGGGCCTAAGACCTTGTGTGGAGTCTGTTCCGGAACCTGAGGATTCCTCTCCAGTGCTGACATAGAACTTGGGGTACTTCTGAGTCTCCCCAGGGGAGTCAGTCCTCGTCTCGAGTGGGGGCCTGCACGTGCGCTTTCCTCTCGAGCTTTAGCAGCAGTGTCACGCTTCCCTTCGCGTGGATCAAGGGATCTGTGGCTTTCCCTCGAGGCTTTCCCACGAGGCTTTCCCACAGGGCTGTCCCACGTGCCACCGTGGTGTGAGTCGATCCTCGGCTTGAAAGTGGAGGCAGTGCAGGGAAACAGGTTCCCTGGAATGGACTGAGACATCTGGGGACTCTGGGAATGGTTTCACGACCCTGGACTCGTGGGAAAGACTTGTGGGAAAGCCTCGTGGGAAAGCCTTGTGGGAAAGCCTCGTGGGAAAGCCACACACATCCCTTGATCCACGCGAAGGAAAGCGTGACACTGCTGTTACAGCTCGGGAGGAAAGAGCACGTGCATGCCCCCACTCGAGACGAGGACTGACTCCCCTGGGGAGACTCCAGAAGTACCCCAAGTTCCATGTCAGCACTGGAGAGTAATCCTCAGGTTCCGGCACCGAATCCACACAAGCTCTTAATCCACAGCATCTACAGGAGAGGAATCCCGAGATGCCCCTGAGCAACTCGCATGGGGACTGGCCTTTCCTGAGGCCACCAGAGCGAGTCCATGAGGTCCACGTCGTAAGTCAAGAGCACATGCCGCAACGCGAGAAAATCCAGGAGGTTCTCCCCTGCAGGCGAGATGAGGCCCATTCGTGCTGAGGCGTCTCGAGGCTAATCAGAGCTAACCTCTGGAACATCCAAAGGGTCCTTCACACCCTTGCTGCAACCCAAGAAGTTCCCCTGCATGCCCGTCTCCACTCGAGAGGAAGCACGCGAGTCCCGCCCACATCGCGAGGAGCCGCGTTTTCGCATCCTAGCTCGAGAGGAGGGATCCTTTCCCTGCGTGTTCGGGAAAGAATTCCCGGCGTTCCCGTCGCATCTCAACAGGAGGCCCTCTCCACAGGAAAGACGAGAGGAACTCCAGGGTCGTGCCACCATTCCCAGAGCCCAAAGATGTCTCAGTCCATTCCAGGAAATCATGTTTTCCCTGTACTGCCTCGACTTTCAAGCCGATGATCGACTCACACCACGGTGGCACGTGGACAGCCCTGTGGGAAAGCCTCGTGGGAAAGCCTCGGAGGGAAAGCCACAGATCCCTTGATCCACCCGAAGTAAAGCGTGACACGGCTGCTACAGCTCGGGAGGAAAGCGCAGGTGCATGCCCCCACTCTAGACGAGGACTGACTCCCCTGGGGAGACCCCAGAAGAACCCCAAGATCTATGTCGGCACTGGAGAGGAATCCTAAGTTCCCGGCCCCGAATCCACACAAGGTCTTAGGTCCCGGCATCGACGGGAGAGGAATCCGAGAGGCCCCCGAGCAACTCGCATGGGGACTGGCCTTTCCTGAGGCCACCAGAGCGAGTCCCTGAGCTCCCCGTCGTAAGTCGAGAGCACCTGCTGCAACTCGAGAAAATCCAGGAGGTTCTACCCTCTAGGCGAGATGAGGCCAATTTCCGCTGAGGCGTCTCACGGCTTATTACAGCTAACATCTCGAACTTCAAAAGGGTCCTTCACTCCCTTGCTGCAACTCAAGAAGTTCCCCAACATTCCCGTATCCACTCGAGAGGAAGCACGAGAGTCCCGCCCACATCCAGAGGAGCCCCGTTTCCGCCTCCTAGCTCGAGAGGTGGGATCCTTTCACTGCGTGGTCTGGAAAGAATTCCCGGCGTTACCGTCGCATCTCAAGAGGAGGCGCTCTTCACAAGAAAGGCGAGAGGAACTCCAGGGTCGTGCCACCATTCCCAGAGTCCCCCAGATGTCTCAGTCCATTCCAGGGCAACCTGTTTCTCCTGCACTGCCTCGACCTTCAAGATGAGGATCGACTCACACCACGGTGGCACGTGGGACAACCCTGTGGGAAAGCCTCGTGAAAAGCCTCGTGGGAAAGCCTCGAGGGAAAGCCACAGATCCCTTGATCCACGCGAAGGGAAGAGTGACACTGCTGCTACAGCTCAGGAGGAAAGCGCACCTGTATGCCCCCACTCGAGACGTGGACTGACTCACCTGGGGAGACTCCAGAAGTACCCCAAGATCCATGACAGCACTGGAGAGGAATCCTCAGGTTCCGGTACTGACTCCACATAAGGTGTTAGTCCCCGGCATCGAAGGGAGAGGAATCCCGAGAGGCCCCCGAGCAACTCGCATGGGGACTGGCCTTTCCTGAGGCCACCAGAGCGGGTCCCCCCATCGTAAGTCGAGAGCACTTCCAAAACTCGAGAAAATCCAGGAGATCTGCCGTCCATGCGAGATGAGGCCATTTCCACTGAGGCGTCCGAGGCTAATCACAACTAACCTGTGGAACTTCCAAAGGGTCCTTCACACCCTTGCTGCAACTCAAGAAGTTCCCCGATATACCCGTCTCCGCTCGAGAGGAAGCACGAGAGTCCCGCCCATATCCAGAGGAGCCCGATTCCGCCTCCTAGCTCGAGAGGAGGGATCCTTTCCCTGCGTGGTTTGGAAAGAATTCCCGGCGTTCCCGTCGCATCTCAAGAGGAGGCGATCTCCACAGGAAAGGCAAGAAGAACTCCAGGGTCCTGCCACCATTCCCAGAGTCCCCCAGATGTCTCAGTCCATTCCAGGGAAACCTGTTTTCCCTGCACTGCCCTGACTTTCAAGCCGAGGATCAACTCACACAACGGTGGCACGTGGGACAGCCCTGTGGGAAAGCCTCGTGGGAAAGCCTCTAGGGTAAGCCTCGGAGGGAACGCCACAGATCCCTTGATCCACGCGAAGGGAAGCGCGACACTGTTGCTACAGCTCGGAAGGAAAGCGGCACGTGCATGCCCCCACTCGAGACGAGGACTGACTCCCTGGGTGACTCCAGAACTACCCCAAGATCCATCTCAGCACTGGAGAGGAATGCTCAGGTTCCGGCACCGACTCCACACAAGATCTTAGGCCCCGGCATCGACGGGAGAGGAATCCGAGAGGCCCCGAGCAACTCGCATGGGGACTGGCCTTTCCTGAGGCCATCAGAGCGGGTCCCTGAGGTCCCCGTCGAAAGTCGAGAACCCTCCGCAACTCGAGAAAATCGAGGAGGTTCTCCCCTCCAGGCGAGATGGGCCCATTTGTGCTGAGGCGTCTCGTGGCTAATCACACCTAACCTCTGGAACTTCCAAAGGGTCCTTCACACCCTTGCTGCAACTCAAGAAGTTCCCCGACATACCCGTCTCCACTCGAGAGGAAGCATGAGAGTTCCGCCAATATCCAGAGGAGACCCGTTTCCCGCCTCCCGCTCGAGAGGAGGGATCCTTTCCCTGCGTGGTGGGGAAAGAATTTCCCGCGTTCCTGTCGCATCTCAAGAGAAGGCGGCTCTCCACAGGAATGGCGAGAGGAACTCCAGGATCGTGCACCATTCCCCAGAGTCCCCCCAGATGTCTCAGTCCATTCCAGGGAAACCTGTTTTCCCTGCATTGCCTCGACTTTCAAGCGAGGATCGACTTACACCACTGTGGCACGTGGGACAGCCCTGTGGGAAACGCTCGTGGGAAAGCCTCGTGGGAAAGCCTCGTGGGAAAGCCTCGAGGGAAAGCACAGATCCCTTGATCCACGCGAAGGGAAGCGACACTGTGCTACAGCTCCGGAGGAAAGCGCACGTGCATGCCCCACTCGAGACGAGGACTGACTCCCTGGGGAGACTCCAGAAATACCCCAAGATCCATGTCGGCACTGGAGAGGAATCCTCAGGTTCCGGCACCGACTCCACACAAGGTCTTAGGCCCCGGCATCGAAAGGAGAGGAATCCCGAGAGGCCCCCGAACAACTCGCATGGGGACTGGCCTTTCCTGAGGCCACCAGAGCGGGTCCGGAGGTCCCCATCATAAGTCGAGAGCACCTGCCGCAACTCGAGAAATTCAGGAGGTTCTCCCTCCAGGCGAGATGAGGCCCATTTCCGCTGAGGCGTCTCGTGTCTAATCACACACCTAACCTCTGGAACTTCCAAAGGGTCCTTCACACCCTTGCTGCAACTCAAGAAGTTCCCCGACATACCCGTCTCCACTCCAGAGGAAGCACGAGAGTCCACCCACATCCAGAGGAGCCCGTTTCCTCCCTCATAGCTCGAGAGGAGGGATCCTTTCCCTGCGTGGTCGGG
>NW_017192823.1:0-10093 GCF_001704415.2 Capra hircus
GGATCCTTTCCCTGCTGTGGTCGGGAAAGAATTCCTGGCATTTCCGTCGCATCTCAGAGAGGAGGCTCTCTCAACAGGAAAGGCGATAGGAACTCCAGGGTCGTGCAACCATTCCCAGAGTCCCCCAGATATCTCCGTCCGTTCCAGGGAAACCTGTTTTTCCCAGCACTGCGTCGACTTTCAATCTGAAGATCGACTCACACCACGGTGGCACGTGGGACAGCCCTGTGGGAAAGCCTCGTGGGAAATCCTCGAGGGAAAGCCACAGATCCCTTGATCCACGCGAATGGAAGCGCGACAGTGCTGCTACAACTCGAGAGGAAAGTGCACGTGCATGCCCCCACTCGAGAGGAGGACTGACTCCACTGGGGAGACTCCAGAAGTACCCCAAGATCCATGTCAGCACTGGAGAGGAATCCTCAGGTTCCGGCACCGATTCCACACAAGGTCTTATGCCCCGGCATCGACGGGAGAGGAATCCCGAGAGGCCCCGAGCAACTCGCATGGGGACTGGCCTTTCCTGAGGCCACCAGAGCGGGTCCCTGAGGTCCCAGTCGTAAGTCGAGAGCACCTGCTGCAACTCGAGAAAATCCATTAGGTTCTCCCCTCCAGGCGAGATGAGGCCTTTTCCGATGAGGCTCCTCAAGGCTAATCACACAATTAAACGCTGGAATTTCCCACGGGTCCTTCACACCCTTGCTGCAACTCAAGAAGTTCCCCGTCATACCCGACTCCACTCGAGAAGAAGGACGAGAGTCCCGCCCACATACAGAGGAGCCCCGTTTCCGCCTCATAGCTCTAGAGGAGGGATCCTTTCCTTGCGTGGTCTGGAAAGTATTCCCGGCGTTTCCGTCGCATCTCAAGAGGAGGCGCTCTCCACTTGAAACGGGAGAGGAACTCCAGGTTAGTGCCACCGTTCCCACACTCCCCCAGATGTCTCATTCCATTCCACAGAAACCATTTTTCCCTACACTGCCTCGGCTTTCAAGCTGAGGATCGACTCACACCACGGTGGCATGTGGGACAGCCCTGTGGGAAAGCCTCGTGGGAAAGTCTCCTGAGAAAGCCTCGAGAGAAAGCCACAGATCCCATGATCCACGCGAAGGAAGCTTGACACTGCTGCTACAGCTCGGGTGGAAAACCCACGTGCATATCTCCACTCGCGACGAGGAATGACTCCCTGGGAGACTCCAGAAGTACCCAAGATCCATGTCAGCACTGGAGAGGAATCCTCAGGATCGACACAGACTCCACACAAGGTCCCAGGGCCCGGCATTGACGGGAGAGGAATCCCGAGAGGCCCCCGAGCAACTGCATGGGGACTGGCCTTTCCTGAGGCCACCAGAGCGGGTCCCTGAGGTCCCAGTCGTAAGTCGAGAGCACCTACCGCAACTCGAGAAAATCCATTAGGTTCTCCCCTCCAGGCGAGATGAGGCCCTTTTCCGATGAGGCTCCTCGAGGCTAATCACACCTAAACGCTGGAATTTCCCAAGGGTACTTCACACCCTTGCTGCAACTCAAGAAGTTCCCCGTCATACCCGACTCCACTCGAGAAGAAGGACGAGAGTCCCACCCACATACAGAGGAGCCCCGTTTCGCGCCTCCTAGCTCGAGAGGAGGGATCCTTTCCCTGCGTGGTCGGGAAAGTATTCCCGGAGTTTCCGTCGCATCTCAAGAGGAGGCGCTTCTCCACTTGAAACGGGAGAGGAACTCCAGGTTCGTGCCACTGTTCCCACACTCCCCGAGATGTCTCATTCATTCCACGGAAACCTTTTTTTCCCTGCACTGCCTCGACTTTCAAGCTGAGGATCGACTCACACCACGGTGGCATGTGGGACAGCCCTGTGGGAAAGCCTCGTGAGAAAGTCTCCTGAGAAAGCCTCGAGGGAAAGCCACAGATCCCATGATCCACCGCGAAGGGAAGCGTGACACTGCTGCTACAGCTCGGAGGAAAACCCACGTGCATATCCCCACTCGCGAAGAGGAATAACTCCCCTGGGAGACTCCAGAGGTACCCAAGATCCATGTCAGCACTGGAGAGGAATCCTCAGGATCCGGCACAGACTCCACACAAGGTCCCAGGGCCCGGCATCGACGGGAGAGGAATCCCGAGAGGCCCCCGAGCAACTGCATGGGGACTGGCCTTTCCTGAGGCCACCAGAGCGGGTCCCTGAGGTCCCAGTCGTAACGTCGAGAGCACCTGCCGCAACTCGAGAAAATCCAGGAGGTTCTCCCCTCCAGGCGAGATGAGGCCCATTTCTGCTGAGGCGTCTCGAGGCTAATCACACCTAACCTCTCGAACTTCCAAAGGGTCCTTCACACCCTTGCTGCAACTCAAGAAGTTCCCCGACATACCCGTCTCCACTCGAGAGGAAGCACGAGAGTCCCGCCCAAATCCAGAGGAGCCCCGTTTCCGCCTCATACCTCGAGCGGAGGGATCCTTTCCCTGCGTGGTCGGGAAAGAATTCCCGGCGTTCCCGTCGCATCTCAAGAGGAGGCGCTCTCCACCGGAAAGGCGAGAGGAACTCCAGGGTCTTGCCACCATTCCCAGAGTCCCCCAGATGTCTCAGTCCATTCCAGAGAAACCTGTTTTCCCTGCACTGCGTCGACTTTCAAGCCGAGGATCGACTCACACCACGGTGGCACGTGGGACAGCCCTGTGGAAAGCCTCGTGGAAAAGCCTCTTGGGAAAGCGTCGAGGGGAAAGCCACAGATCCGTTGATCCACGCGAAGGGAAGCGTCGACACTGCTGCTACAGCTCGGGAGGAAAGCGCACGTGCATGCCCCCACTCGAGTAGAGGACTGACTGCCCTGGGGAGACTCCAGAAGTACCCCAAGATCTATGTCAGCACTGGAGAGGAATCCTCAGGTTACAGCACCGACTCCCCACAAGAACTTAGGCTCCGGCATCAACGGGAGAGGAATCCTGAGAGGCCCCCAAGCTACTCACATGGGAACTGGCCTTTCCTGAGGCCACCAGAACGGGTCCCTGAGGTCCCCATCGTAAGTCGAGAGCACCTGCCACAACTCGAGAAAATCCAGGAGGTTCTCCCATCCAGGCGAGATGAGGCCCATTTCCGCTGAGGCGTCTGGAGTCTAATCACTTCTAATATCTGGAACTTCCAAATGGTCATTCACACCATTGCTGCAACTCAAGAAGTTCCCCGACATACCCGTCTCCGACTCGAGAGGAAGCACGAGAGTTCCTGCCCACATCCAGAGGAAGCACCGTTTCCGCCTCATAGCTCGAGAGGAGGGATCCTTTCCCTGCTTGGTCCGGGAAAGAATTCCCGGCGTTCCCGTCGCATGTCAAGAGGAGGCTCTCTCCATAGGAAAGGCGAGAGGAACTCCAGGGTCGGGCCACCATTCCCAGAGTCCCCCAGATGTCTGTCCATTCCAGGGAAACCTGTTTTCCCTGCACTGCCTCGACTTTCAAGCCGAGGATCGACTCACACCACGGTGGCACGTGGGACAGCCCTGTGGGAAAGCCTCGTGGGAAAGCTAGTGGGAAAGCCTCTGGAGGCAAAGCCACAGATCCCTTGATCCACGCGAAGGGAAGCATGACACTGCTGCTAACAGCTCGGGGAGGAAATGCGCACGTGCCATGGCCCCACTCGAGACGAGGACTGACTCCCCTAGGGGAGACTCCAGAAGTACCCCAAGATCCGTGTCAGCACTGGAGAGGAATCCTCAGGTGCGGGCACCGACTCCACACAAGGTCTTAGGCACCAGGCATCGACGGGAGAGGAATCCCGAGAGGCTCGCGAGCAACTGCATGGGGACTGGCCTTTCCTGAGGCCACGAGAGCGGGTCCCTGAGGTCCCCGTCTGAAGTCGAGAGCACCTGCCGCAACTCGAGAAAATCCAGGAGGTTCGTCCCCTCCAGGCGAGATGAGGCCCATTTCCGCTGAGGTGATCTCGAGGCTAATCACACCTAACCTCTGGAAATTCCAAAGGGTGCTTCACAATCTTGCTGCAACTCAAGAAGTTCCCCGACATTACCCGTCTCTCATCGAGAGGAAGCACGAGAGTCCCGCCCACATCCAGAAGAGAGCCCGTTTCCGCCTCTAGCTCGAGAGGAGGGATCCTTTCCCTGCGTGGTCGGGGATAGAATTCCCGGCGTTCCCGTCGCATCTCAAGAGGAGATCGCTCTCCACAGGAAAGGCGAGAGGAACTCCAGGGTCGTGCCACCATTCCCAGAGTCCCCCAGATGCTCTCAGTCCATTCCAGGGAAACCTGTTTTCCCTGCACTGCCTCGACTTTCAAGTCCGAGGATCGACTCACACCACGGTGGCATCGTGGGACAGCCCTGTGGGAAAGCCTCGTGGGAAAGCCTCGTGGGAAAGCCTCGAAGGGAAAGCCACAGATCCCTTGATCCACGCGAAGGGAAGCGTGACCACTGCTGCCTACAGCTCGGGAGGAAAGCACACGTGCATGCCCCGCTCGAGACGAGGACTGACTCCCCTGGGGAGACTCCAGAAGTACCCCAAGATCCATGTCTGCACTGGAGAGGAATCCTCAGGTTCCGGCACCGACTCCACACAAGGTCTTAGGCCCGTGCATCGACGGAGAGGAATCCCGAGAGGCCCCAGAGCAACTCGCATGGGGACTGGCCTTTCCTGAGGCCACCAGAGCGGGTCCCTGAGGTCCCCGTCGTAAGTCGAGAGCACCTGCCGCAACTCGAGAAAATCCAGGAGGTTCTCCCCTCCAGGCGAGATGAGGCTCCATTTCCGCTGAGGTGATCTCGAGGCTAATCACACCTAACCTCTGGAACTTCCAAAGGGTCCTTCACACCCTTGCTGCAACTCAAGAAGTTCCCCGACATACCCGTCTCCACTCGAGAGGAAGCACGAGAGTCCCGCCCTACATCCAGAGGAGCCCGTTTCCGCCTCCTAGCTCGAGAGGAGGGATCCTTTCCCTGCGTGGTCGGGAAAGAATTCCCGGCGTTCCCGTCGCATCTCAAGAGGAGGCGCTCTCCACAGGAAAGGTGAGAGGAACTCCAGGGTCGTGCCACCATTCCCAGAGTCCCCTAGATCTCTCAGTCCATTCCAGGGAAACCTGTTTTCCCTTGCACTGCCTCGACTTTCAAGCCGAGGATCGACTAACACCACGGTGGCACGTGGGACAGCCCTGTGGGAAAGCCTCATGGAAAGCCTCGTGGGAAAGCCTCGTGGGAAAGCCTCGTGGGAAAGCTCGAGGGAAAGGCCACAGATCCCTTGATCCAAGCATAGGGAAGCGTGACACTGCTGCTTCAGCTCAGGAGGAAAGCGCACGTGCATGCCCCCGCTCGAGACGAGGACTGACTCCCCTGGGGAGACTCCAGAAGTACCCAGGATCCATGTCATGCACTGGAGAGGAATGCTCAGGTTCCGGCACCGACTCCATACAAGATCTTAGGCCCTGGCATCGACGAGAGAGGAATCCCGAGAGGCCCCAAGCAACTCGCATGTGGACTGGCCTTTCCTGAGGCCACCAGAGCGGGTCCCTGAGGTCCCCGTCGTAAGTCGAGAGCGCCTGCCGCAACTCGAGAAAATCCAGGAGGTTTTCCCCTCCAGGCGAGGTGAGGCCCATTTCCGCTCAGGGCATCTCGAGGCAAATCACACCTATCATCTGGAAATTCCAAAGGTCCTTCACACCCTTGCTGCACCTCAAGAATTTCCCCGACATACCCGTCTCCACTCGAGAGGAAGCACTAGAGTCCCGCCATATCCAGAGGTGCCCCGTTTGCGCCTCATAGCTCAGAGAGGAGGGATCCTGTCCCTGCGAGGTCGGAAAAGAATTTCCGTCATTCCCGTCGCATCCAAGACGAGGCGCTCTCCACAGGAAAGGCGAGAGGAACTCCAGGGTCGTGCCACCATTGCCAGAGTTCCACTGATGTACTCAGTCCATTAAAGGGAAATCTGTTTTCCCAGCACTGCCTCGACTTTCAAGCCGAGGATCGACACACACCAAGGTGGCACGTGGGACAGCACTGTGGGAAAGCCTCGTGGAAAAGCCTTCGTGGGGAAAGCCTAGATGGAAAGACACAGATCCCTTGATCCACGCTACGGGAAGCGTGATACTGCTGCTACAGCTCGGGTGGAAAGCGCACGTGCATGCCCCACTCGAGACGAGGACTGGACTCCCCTGGGGAGACTCCAGAAGTACCCCAAGATCCATGTCATCACTGCAGAGGAATCCTCAGGTTCTGGCACCGACTGCACACAAGGTCTTAGGCCCCGGCATCGAAGGGAGAGGAATCCCGAGAGGCCCCGAGCAACTCGCATGGGGACTGGCCTTTCCTGAGGCCACCAGAGCGGGTCCCTGAGGTCCCCGTCGAAAGTCGAGAGCACCTGCTGAAACTCGAGAAAATCCAGGAGGTTCTCCCCTCCAGGACGAGATGAGGCCCGTTTCCGCTGAGGCCTATCGAGGCTAATCACACCTAACTCTGGAACTTTCCAAAGGGTCCTTCACACCCTTTCTGCAACTCAAGAAGTTCCCCGACATACCCGTCTCCACTCGAGAGGAAGCACGAGAGTCCGCCCACATCCAGAGGAAGCCCGTTTCCGCCTCCTAGCTCGAGAGGAGGGATCCTTTCCCTGCGTGGTCGGCGAAAGAATTCCCGGCGTTCCCGTCGCATCTCAAGAGGAGGCGCTCTCCACAAGGAAAGGCGAGAGGAACTCCAGGGTCTTGCCACCAGTTCCCAGAGTCCGCCAGATGTCTCAGTCCATTCCAGGGAAACCTGTTTTCCCTGCACTGCCTCGACGTTTCAAGCCGAGGATCGACTCACACCACGGTGGCACGTGGGACAGTCCTGTGGGAAAGCCTCGTGGGAAAGCCTTTCGGAAAGCCTCGAGGGAAAGCCACAGATCCCTTGATCCACGCCGAAGGGAAGCGCGACACTGCTGCTACAGCTCGGGAGGAAAGCGCACGGTGCATGCCCCCACTCGAGACGAGGACTGACTCCCCTGGGGAGACTCCAGAAGTACCCCAAGATCCATGTCAGCACTGGAGAGGAATCCTCAGTTTCCAGCACCGACTCCAACACAAGATCTTAGGTCCCGGCATCGACGGGAGAGGAATCCTGAGAGGCCCCGAGCAACTCGCATGGGGACTGGCCTTTCCTGAGGCCACCAGAGCGGGTCCCTGAGGTCCCCGTCGTAAGTGAGAGCACCTGCCGCAACTCGAGAAAATCCAGGAGGTTCTCCCCTCCAGGCGAGATGAGGCCCATTTCCGCTGAGGCGTATCCAAGGCTAATCACATCTAACGTCTGGAACTTCCAAAGGGTCCTTCACACCCTTGCTGCAACTCAAGAAGTTCCCCGACATACCCGTCTCCACTCGAGAAGAAGCTCGAGAGTCCCGCCAATATCCAGAGGAACCCCGTTACCGCCCCTAGCTCGAGAGGAGGGATCCTTTCCCTGCGTGTTCGGGAAAGAATTCCCCGGCGTTTCCGTCGCATCTCAAGAGGAGGCGCTCTCCACAGGAAAGGCGAGAGGAACTCCCAGGGTCGTGCCAACATTCCCAGAGTCCACCAGATGTCTCAGTCCATTCCAGGGAAACCTGTTTTCCCTGCACTGCCTCGACTTCCAAGCCGAGGATCGACTCACACCACGGTGGCACGTGGGACATCCCTGTGGGAAAGCCTCGTGGGAAAGCTCGTGGAAAGCCTCGAGGGAAAGCCCTGATCCCTTGATCCACGCGAAGGGAAGTCGTGACATTGCTGCTACAGCTCGGGAGGAAAGCGTCACGTGCATGCCCCCACTCGAGACGAGGACTGACTCCCCTGGGAAGACTCCAGAAGTACCCCAAGATCCATGTCGCCAATGGAGAGGAATCCTCAGGTTCGGGCACCGACTCCACACAAGGTCTTAGGACCCCAGCATCGACGGGAGAGGAATCCCGAGAGGCCCCGGAGCAACTCGCATGGGGACTGGCCTTTCCTGAGGCCAACCAGAGCGGTCCTCTGAGGTCCCCAGTCGTAAGTCGAGAGCACCTGCCGCAACTCGAGAAAATCCAGGAAGTTCTCCCCTGCAGGCGAGATGAGGCGCATTTGTGCTGAGGCGTCTCGAGGCTAATCACATCTAACATCTGGAACTTCCAAAGGGTCCTTCACACCCTTACTGCAACTCAAATAGTTCCCCGACATACCCGGCTCCACTCGAGAGGAAGCACGAGAGTCCCGCCACATCCAGAGGAGCCCCGTTTCCGCCTCCAAGCTCGAGAGGAGGGATCCTTTCCCTGCGTGTCGGGAAAGAATTCCCGGCCGTTCCGTCGCATCTCAAGAGGAGGCCGCTCTCCACAGGAAAGGCGAGAGGAACTCCAGGGTCGTGCCACCATTCCCAGAGTCCCCCAGATGTCTCAGTCCATTCCAGGGAAACCTGTTTTCCCTGCACTGCCTCGACTTTCAAGCCGAGGATCGACTCACACCAACGGTGGCACGTGGGAGCAGCCCTGTGGGAAAGCCTCGTGGGAAAGCCTCGAGGGGAAAGCCACAGATCCCTTGATCCACGCGAAGGGAAGCCGCGACACTGCTGCTAGCAGCTCGGGAGGAAAGCGCACGTGCATGCCCCCACATCGAGATGAGGCCTGACTCCCCTGGGGAGACTCCAGAAGTACCCCAAGATCCATGTCAGCACTGGAGAGGAATCTCAGGTTCCGGCACCGACTCCACACAAGGTCTTAGGCCCCGGCATCGACTGGGAGAGGAATCCCGAGAGGCCCCGGAGCAACTCGCATGGGGACTGGTCCTTTCCTGAGGCCACCCAGAGAGGGTCACTGAGGTCCCCAGTCGTAAAGTCGAGAGCACCTGCCCGCAACTCGAAGAAAATCCAGGAGGTTCTCCCCTCCAGGCGAGATGAGGGCCCATTTCACGCTGAGGCGTCTCGAGGCTAATCACATCTAACATCTGGAACTTCCAAAGGGTCCTTCACACCCTTGCTGCAACTCAAGAAGTTCCCCGACATACCCGTCTCCACTCGAGAGGAAGCACGAGAGTCCCGCCCACATCCATAGGAGCCCTGTTTCCGCCTCCAAGCTCGAGAGGAGGGATCCTTTATCTGCTGGTCGGGAAAGAATTCCCGGCGTTCCCGTCGCATCTCAAGAGGAGGCGCTCTCCACAGGAAAGGCGAGAGGAACTCCAGGGTCGTGCAACCATTCCCAGAGTCCCCCAGATGTCTCAGTCCATTCCAGGGAAACCTGTTTTCCCTGCACTGCCTCGACGTTCAAGCCGAGGATCGACTCACACCACGGAGGCACGGGACAGCCCTGTGGGAAAGCCTCGTGGGAAAGCCTCGTGGGAAAGCCTCGAGGGAAAGCCACAGATCCCTTGATCCACGCGAAGGGAAGCGCGACACTGCTGCTACAGCTCGGGAGGAAAGCGCACGTGCATGCCCCCACTCGAGACGAGGACTGACTCCCCTGGGGAGATTCCAGAAGTACCCCAAGATCCATGTCAGCACTGGAGAGGAATCCTCAGGTTCCGGCACCGACTCAACACAAGATCTTAGGTCCCGGCATCGACGGAGAGGAATCCTGAGAGGCCCCCGAGCAACTCGCATGGGGACTGGCCTTTCCTGAGGCCACCAGAGCAGGTCCCTGAGGTCCCGGTCGTAAGTCGAGAGCACCTGTGCCAACTCGAGAAAATACAGGAGGTTCTCCCCGCCAGGCGAGATGAGGCCATTTCCGCTGAGTCGTCTCGAGGCTAATCACACCTAACCTCTGGAACTCCCAAAGGGTCCTTCACACTTTTGCTGCAACTTAAGAAGTTCCCCGACATACCCGGCTCCACTCGAGAGGAAGCACGAGAGTCCGCCCACATCCAGAGTAGCCCCGTTTCTATCTCATAGCTCGAGAGGAGGGATACTTTCACTGCGTGTTCGGGAAAGAATTCCCGGCGTTCCCGTCGCATCTCAAGAGGAGGCTCTCTCCACAGGAAAGGCGAGAGTAACTCCAGGGTCGTGCCACCATTCCCACAGTCCCCCAGATGTCTCAGTCTATTCCAGGGAAATCTGTTTTCCCTGCACTGCCTCGACTTTCAAGCCGAGGATCGATTCACACCACGGTGGCACTTGGGAGAGCCCTGTGGGAAAGCCTCGTGCGAAAGCCTCATGGGAA
>NW_017192824.1:0-10091 GCF_001704415.2 Capra hircus
TTTCCTCCCGAGCTGTAGCAGCAGTGTCACGCTTCCTTCGCGTGCATCAAGGATCTGGGCTTTCCCTCGAGGCTTTCCCCGAGGCTTTTCCACGAGGCTTTCCCACAGGGCTGTCCCACGTGCCACCGTGGTGTGAGTCGATCCTCGGCTTGAAAGTCGAGCAGTGCAGGGAAAACAGGTTTCCCTGGAATGGACTGAGACATCTGGGGGACTCAGGGAATGGTGGTACGACCCTGGAGTTCCTCTCGCCTTTCCTGAGGGAGAGCGCCTCCCCTTGAGATGCGACGGGAACGCGGGAATTCTTTCCTGACCCACCCAGGGAAAGGATCCCTCCTCTCGAACTAGGGGCGGAAACGGGGCTCCTCTGGATGTGGCGGGACTCTCGTGCTTCCTCTCGAGTGGAGACGGGTATGTCGGGGGAACTTCTAGAGTTGCAGCAAGGGTGTGATGCACCCTTTGGAAGTTCCAGAGGATACATGGATTAGCTCGAGACGCTTCAGCGGAAATGGGCCTCATCTCGCCTGGAGGGAGAACCTCCTGGATTTCTCGAGTTGCGGCAGGTGCTCTCGACTTACTACGGGAACCTCAGGGATCCGCTCTGGTGGCCTCAGGAAGCCAGTCCCCATGCGAGTTGCTCGGGGGCCTCTCGGATTCCTCTCCCGTCAATGTCGGTACCTAAGACCTTGTGTGGAGTCGGGTGCCGGAACCTGAGGATTCCTCTCCAGTGCTGACATGGACCTTGGTACTTCTGGGTCTCCCCAGGGGAGTCAGTCCTCGTCTCGAGTGGGGGCATGCACGTGCGCTTTCCTCCCGAGCTGTAGCAGCGCAGTGTCACGCTTCCCTTCGCGAGGATCTAGGGATCTGTGGCTTTCTCTCGAGGCTTTCCCACCAGGCTTTCCAACGAGGCTTTCCCACAGGGCTGTCCCACGTGGACCGTTTAGTGAGTCGCCTCGGCTTGAAAGTCGAGGTAGGGCAGGGAAAACAGGTTTCCCTGGAATGGACTGAGAATTCTGGGGGACTCTGCTGGAGGTCCTCTCGCCTCTCCTGTGGAGAGCGCCTCCTCTTCAGAAGCGACGGGAACGCCGGGAATTCTTGAATGGCACGCAGGGAAAGGATCCCTCCTCTCGAGCTATGAGGTGGAAACGGGCCTCCTCTGGATGTGGGCGGACTCTCGTGCTTATTCTCGAGTGGAGACGGGTATGTCGGGTAACTTCTGAGTTGCAGCAAGGTTGTGAAGGACCGTTTGGAAGTTCCAGAGGTTAGGTGTGATTAGCCTCGAGACGCCTCATGGGAAACGGGCGTCATCTCGCCTGGAGGGTGAACCTCCTGGATTTTCTCGAGTTGCGGCAGGTGCTCTCGACTTACGACGAGGACCTCAGGGACCCGCTCTGGTGGCCTCAGGAAAGGCCAGTCACCATGCGAGTTGCTCGGGGACCGGTCGGGATTTCTCTCCCGTCGATGCCAGGGCCTAAGACCGTGAGTGGAGTAGGTGCCCCAACCGGAGGATTCCTCACCTATTTGACATGGATCTTTGGGTACTTCTGGAGTCTCCTCAGCGGAGTCAGTCCTCGTATCGAGTGGGGGCATGCACGTGCTCTTTCCTACCGAGCTGTAGCAGCAGTGTCCCGCTTCCCTTCGCGAGGATCACGGGATCTGTGGGTTTCCCTCGAGGTTTCCCACAGGGCTGTCCACGTGCCACCGTGGTGTGAGTCTATCCTCGGCTTGAAAGTCGAGGCAGTGCAGGGAAAAACAGGTTTCCCTGGAATGGACTGAGACATCTGGGGGACTCTGGAAATGGTGGCACGACCCTGGAGTTCCTCTCGCCTTTCCTGTGGAGAACGCCTCCTCTTGAGATTGCGACGGGAACGCCGGGAATTCTTTCCCGAACACGCAGTGAAAGGATCCCTCCTCAAGATCTAGGAGGCGGAAACGGGGCTCCTCTGGATGTGAGCGGGACTCTCGTGCTTCCTCTCAAAGTGGAGACGGGTATGTCGGGGAACTTATTGAGTTGCAGCAAGGGTGTCAATGACCCTTTGGAAGTTCCAGAAGTTAGGTGTGATTAGCCTCGAGACACCTCAGCAGAAATGGGCCTAATCTCGCCTGGAGGGGAAAACCTCCTGGATTTTCCCGAGTTGTGGTAGGTGCTCTCATCTTACGACGGGGACATCCGGGACCCGCTCTGGCCTCAGGAAAGGCCAGTCCCCATGCGAGTTGCTCGGGGGCCTCTCGGGATTCCACTTCCGTCATTGCCGGGATCTAGGTCCCTGTCTGGAGTCCGTGCTGGAATCTGAGGATTCTCTCCACGGCTGACATGGATCTTGGGTACTTCTGGAGTCTCCCCAGGGAGTCAGTCCTCGTCTCGAGTGGGGGCATGCACATGCCTTTCCTCCCGAATGTAGCAGCAGCTGTGTCGAGCTCCCTTCGCGTGATCAATGGATCTGTTGCTTTCCCTCGAGGCTTTCCCACGAGGCTTTCGCACAGGGCTGCCCACCTGCCACCATGGTGTGAGTCGATCCTCTGCTTGAAAGTCGAGGCAATGCAGGGAAATCAGTTTTCCTGGAATGAAATGAGACATCTGGGGGAGTCTGGGAATGGTGGCACGACCCTGGAGTTCCTCTCGCCTTTCCTGTGGAGAGCGCCTCCTCTTGAGATGCGACAGGAACACGGTAATTCTTTCCCGTCCACCCAGGGATTGGATCCTTCCTCTCGAGCTAGGAGGCGGAAATGGGGCTCCTCTGATGTGGCGGGACTTTGTGCTTCCTCTCGAGTGGAGACGGGTATGTCGGGAACTTCTTTAGTTGCAGCAAGGGTGTGAAGGACCCTTTGGAAGTTCCAGAGGTTAGGTGTGATTAGCCTCGAGACGCCTCAGCGGAAATGAGCCTCATCTCGCCTGGAGGGGAGAACCTCCTGGATTTTCTCGAGTTGCGGCAGGTGCTCTCGACTTACGACAGGGACCTCAGGACCCGCTCTGGTGGCCTCAGGAAAGGCCAGTCCCCATGCGAGTTGCTCGGGGGCCTCTCGGGATTCCTCTCCCGTCGATGCCGGGCTAAGACCTTGTGTGGAGTCGGTGCCGGAACCTGAGGATTCCTCTCCAGTGCTGACATGGATCTTCGGGTACTTCTGGAGTCTCGCCAGGGGAGTCAGTCCTCGTTTCGAGTTGGGGCATGCACGTGCGCTTTCCTCCTGAGCTGTAGCAGCAGTATCACGCTTCCTTTGCATGGATCAAGGGATCTGTAGCTTTCCCTCGAGCTTTCCCACTTGGCCTTCCCATGAGGCTTTCCCACAGGGCTGTCCGACGTGCCACGTGGTGTGAGTCGATCCTCGGCTTGAAAGTTGAGGCAGTGCAGGGAAAACAGGTTTCCCTGGAATGGACTGAGACATCTGGGGACTCGGGAATGGTGGCACGACCCTGGAGTTCCTCTCGCTTTCCTGTGGAGAGCGCCTCCTCTTGAGATGCGACGGGAATACCGGGAATTCTTTCCCAACACACAGGTAAAGGATCACTCCTCTCGAGCTATGAGGCGGAAACGGTGCGCCTCTGGATGTGGGCGGTACTCCCGTGCTTCGTCTCGAGTGGAGACGGGTATGTCGGGAACTTCTTGAGTTGCAGCAATGGTGTGAAGGACCTTTTGGAAGTTCCAGAGGTTAGATGTGATTAGCCTCGAGACGCCTCAGCGGAAATGGGCCTCATCTCGCCTGGAGGGAGAACCTCCTGGATTTTCTCGAGTTGTGGCAGGTGCTCTCGACGTACGACGGGACCTCAGGGACCCGCTCTGGTGGCCTCAGAAAGGCCAGTCCCCATGCGAGTTTCCCTGGGGACTCTCGGATTCCTCTCCCGTCGATGCCGGGGCCTAAGACCTTGTGTAGATTTGGTGCCGGAACCTGAGGATTCATCTGCAGTGCTGACGTGTAACTTGGGGTACTTCTGGAGTCTCCTCAGGGGAGTCAGTCCTCGTCTCGAGTGGGGGCATGCACGTGCCCTTTCCTCCCAAGCTGTATCAGTTGTGTCATGCTTCCCGACGAGAGGATTAAGGGATCAGTGGCTTTCCCTCGAGGCTTTCCCACGAGGCTTTCCCTCAGGGCTGTCCCACGTGCCACCGTGGTGTGAGTCGATCCTCGGCTTGAAAGTCGAAGCAGTGCAGTGAAAACAGGTTTCCCTTGAATGGCCTGAGACATGTGTTGGACTCTGGGAATGGTCGCACGACCCTGCAGTTCCTCTCGCCTTTCCTGTGGAGAGCGCCTCCTCTTGAGATGCGACGAAAACGCCGGGAATTCTTTCCCGACCACGCAGGGAAAGGATCCCTCCTCTCGAGCTAGGAGGCGGAAAACGTGGCTCCTCGTGATGTGGGCGATACTCTTGTGCTTCCTCTAGAGTAGAGACGGGTATGTCGGATAACTTCTTGAGTTGCAGCAAGGTTGTGAAGCATCCTTTGGAAGTTCCAGAGTTTAGGTGTGATTAGCCACGAGACGCCTCAGAGGATATGGGCCTAATCTCGCCTGGAGAGGAGAACCTCCTGGATTTTACCTCGAAGTTGCGGCAGGTGCTCTCGAGTTACGACGGGTCCTCAGGGACCCCTCTGGTGGCCTCAGGAAGCCAGTCCCCATGCGAGCCAGGCCCCAGGACCCTCCCATCGATCCTCCCCTGTGGAGTCCCAGACCCTGGGGCCCCCAGTGCTGACTGTCTTTCCGTACCTGAGTCTCACCAGGGAGTCAGTCCTCTCTCCCGGAGGCGCAGCCCCCACTCGCCCCGACCCACCCCGTGCCCTGCCCGGGAAAGCCTCGCCTCAATGGAAAGCGACAGATCCCTTGATCCACACGTCGGCAAGCGTGACACTGCTGTTGCAGTTCGCAAGGAAATGGCAGCTGCATGCCCTCACGGGAGATGAGGACTGACTTCCCTGGTGAGACTCCAGAAGTACGGAAAGATTCATGTCAGCACTGGAGAGGCATCCTCAGGGTCTGGCCCCGACTCCACACAAGGTCTTAGGCACCGGCATCGATGGGAGAGGAATCCCTAGAGGCCCCCTGGTAACTCGCATGGGGACTGGCCTTTCCTGAGGCCACCAGAGGGGTCCCTGAGGACCCGTCGTAACTCGAGAGCACCTGCCGCAACTGGGTAAAATCCAGGAGGTTCTCCTCTCCAGGCGAGATTAGGCCCATATCCTCTGAGGCGTCTCGTGGCTAATCACACCTAAACTCTGGAACTTCCAAAGGATGCTTCACAACCTTGCTGCAACTCAAGAAGTTATCCGACATACCCGTCTCTACTCTAGAGGAAGCACAAGAGTATCGCCCACATCACGAGGAGCCACGTTTCCGCCTCCTAGCTCGAGAGGAGGGATCCTTTCCCTGCGTGGTCGGGAAAGAATTCCCGGCGTTTTCGTCGCATCTCAAGAGGAGGCGCTCTCCACAGGAAAGGCGAGAGGAACTGCAGGGTCGTGCGACCATTCCCAGAGTCCAACACATGTCTCAGGCCATTCAAGGGAAACCTGTTTTCACTGCACTGCTTCGACTTTCAAGCCGAGGATCGACTCACACCACGGTGGCACGTGGGACAGCCCTGAGGGAAAGCCTCGTGGGAAAGCCTCGAGGGGAAAGCCACTGATCCCTTAATCCTCTCGTCGGGAAGCATGACACAACTGATACAGCTTGGGAGGAAAGGGCACGTGCATGCCCCCACTCGAGACGAGGACTGACTCCCCTGAGGAGACTCCAGAAGTACCCCAAGTTACACGTCAGCACTGCAGATGAATCCTCAGGTTCCGGCACCAAATCTACACAAGGTCTTAGGCCCCGGCATCGACGGGAGAGGAATCCCGAGAGTCCCCAGGGAAACTCGCATGGGGACTGGCCTTTCCTGAGGCCACCAGAGCGGGTCCCTGAGGTCCCCGTCGTAAGTCGAGAGCACCTGCCACAACTCGAGAAAATCCAGGAGGTTCTCCCCTCCAGGCGAGATGAGGCCCATTTCCGCTGAGGCGTCTCGAGGCTAATCACATCTAACCTCTGGAACTTCCAAAAGGTCCTTCACACCATTGCTGCAACTCAAGAAGTTCCCCGACATACCCGTCTCCACTCGAGACGAAGCACGGGAGTACCGCCCACATCCAGAGGCGCACCGTTTCCGCCTCATAGCTCGAGAGGAGTGATCCTTTACCTGTGTGTGGGAAAGAATTCCCGGTATTCCCGTCGCATCTCAAGAGGAGCGCTCTCCACAGGAAAGGCGAGAGGAACTCCAGGGTCGTGCCACCATTCCCAGAGTCCCCCAGATGTCTCAGTCCATTCCAGGGAAACCTGTTTTCCCTGCACTGCCTCAACTTTCAAGCCGAGGATCGACTCACACCACGGTGGCACGTCGGACAGCCCTGTGGGAAAGCCTCATGGAAGGCCAAGTGGGAAAGCCTCGAGGAAAGCTACAGATCCCTTGATCCATGCAAAGGGAAGCGTGATACTGCTGCTAGAGCTCAGGAGGAAAGCGCACGTGCATGCCCCAACTCGAAACGAGGACTGACTCCCCTGGCGAGACTCCAGAAGTACCCGAAGATCCATGTCAGCACTGGAGAGGAATCCTCAGGTTCCGGCACCGACTCCACACAAGGTCTTAGGCCCCGGCATCGACGGGAGAGGAATCCCGAGAGGCCCCCGAGCAACTCGCATGGGGACTGGCCTTTCCTGAGGCCACCAGAGCGGGTCCCTGAGGTCCCTGTCGTAAGTCAGAGCACCTGACGCAACTCGAGAAAATCCAGGAGGTTCTCCCCTCCAGGCGAGATGAGGCTCATTTCCGCTGAGGCGTCTCGAGGCTAATCACACCTAACCTCTGGAACTTCCAAAGGGTCCTTCACACCCTTGCTGCAACTAAAGAAGTTCCCCACATACCCGTCTCCACTCGAGAGAAGCACGAAAGTCCCGCCCACATCCAGAGGAGCCCCATTCCGCCTCCTAGCTCGAGAGGAAGGATCCAATCCCTGGGTGGACGGGAAAGAATTACCGGTGTTCCTGTCGCATCTCAAGAGGAGGCGCTCTCCACAGGAAAGGCGAGAGGAACTCCAGGGTCGTGCCACCATTCCCAGACTCCCCCAGATGTCTCATTTCATTCCAGGAAAACTGATTTCCCTGCATTGCCTCGACTTTCAAGCAGAGGATCGACTCACACCATGGTGGCAGGTGGGCAGCCCTGTGCGAAAGCCTCGTGGGAAAGCCTCGAGGGAAAGCAACAGATCCATTGATCCACGCGAAGGGAAGCTCGACACTGCTGCTACATTCGGGAGGAAAGCGCATGTGCATGCCCCCACTCGAGACGAGGACTGACTCCCCTGGGGAGACTCCAGAAGTACCCAAGATCCATGTCAGCCGTGGAGAGGAATCCTCAGATTCCGCACGGACTCCAGACAGGGACCTAGATCCCGGCAATGACGGAAGTGGAATCCCGAGAGGCCCCGAGCAACTCGCATGGGGACTGGCCTTTCCTGAGGCCACCAGAGCGGGTCCCGGATGTCCCCGTCGTAAGATGAGAGCACCTACCACAACTCGGGAAAATCCAGGAGGTTTTCCCCTCCAGGCGAGATTAGGCCCATTTCTGCTGAGGTGTCTCGAGGCTAATCACACCTAACTTCTGGAACTTCCAAAGGGTCATTGACACCCTTGCTGCAACTCAATAAGTTCCCCGACATACCCGTCTCCACTTGAGAGGAAGCACGAGAGTCCCGCTCACATCCAGAGAGCCCCCGTTTCCGCCTCCTAGATCTTGAGGAGGGATCCTTTCACTGCGTTTCGGGAAAGAATTCCCGGCGTTCCCGTCGCATCTCAAGAGGAGCGTTCTCCACAGGAAGGCGAGAGGAACTCCAGGGTCGTGCCACCATTTCCAGAGTCCCCCAGATGTCTCAGTCCATTCCAGGGAAACCTGTTTTCCCTGCACTGCCTCGACTTTCAAGCCGAGGATAGACTCACACCACGGTGCACGTGGACAGCCCGTGGGAAAGCCTCGAGGGAAACCCACAGATCCCGTGATCCTCGCGAAGGGAAGCGGGACACTGCTGCTACAGCTCGGTAGGAAAGAGCACGTGCATGCCCCCACTCGATACGAGGACTGACTCCGCTGAGGAGACTCCAGAAGTACCCAAGATCCATGTCAAATAGGTGAGGAATCCTCCGGTTGGGGCACCTACTCCACTCACGGTCTTAGGCCCTGGCATCGACGGGAGAGAAATCCCGACCGGTCCCCGAGCAACTCGCATGGTGACTGGCCTTCCTGAGGCCACCAGAGCGGGTCCCTGAGGTCCTCGTCGTAAGTCGAGAGCACCTGCCCGCAACTCGAGAAAATCCGGAGGTTCACCCCTCCCAGGCGAGATGACGCCCGTTTCCCATGAGGCGTCTCGAGGCTAATCACACCTAACCTCTGGAACTTCCAAACGGTCCTTCACAACCTTGCTGCAACTCAAGAAGTTACCCGACATACCCGTCTCCACTCGAGAATAAGCACGAGAGTCCCGCCCACATCCAGAGGAGGCCCGTTTCCACCTCATAGCTCGAGAGGAGGGATCCTTTCCCTGCGTGGCCATTCAAGAATTCCCGGCGTTCCCGTCGCTTCTGAAGAGGAGGCGCTCTCCACAGGAGAGGCGAGAGGACCTCCAGCAGAGTCCCCCAGAATTCTCAGTCCATTCCAGGGAAACCTGTTTTCCCTGCCCTACCTCGACTTTCAAGCCGAGGATCGACTCACTAAACGGTGCCACGTGGGACAGCCCTGTGGGAAAGCCTCGTTGGAAAGCCTGGTGGGAAAGCCTCGAGAGAAAGCCACAGATCCCTAGATCCTCGCGAAGGGAAGCGTGACACTGCTGCTACAGCTCGGGAGGAAAGCGCACGTGCATGCCCCCACTCGAGACGAGGACTGACTCCCCTGGGGAGACCCCATAAGTACCCCAAGGTCCATGTCAGCACTGGAGAGGAATCCTCAGGTTCCGGCACCGACTCCACACAAGGTCTTAGGTACCGACATTGACGGGAGAGGAATCCCGAGAGGCCCCGAGCAACTCGCATGGGGACTGGCTTCCTGAGGCCACCAGAGCGGATCCCTGAGGTTCCCGTAGTAAGTCGAGAGCACCTGCCGCAACTCGAGAAATCCAGGAGGTCTCCCCTCCAGGCGAGATGAGGCCCATTTCCGCTGAAGCGTCTCGAGGCTAATCCATGTATCCTCTGGAACTTCCAAAGGGTGCATCACACCCTTGCTGCAACTCTAGAAGTTCCCCGACATACCCGTCTCCACTCGAGAGGAAGCACGAGAGTCCCGCCCACATCCAGAGGAGCCCCGTTTCCGCATCCTAGTTCGAGAGGAGGGATCCTTTCCCTGGGTGGTCAGGAAAGAATTCCCCGCGTTCCCGTCGCATCTCAAGGGGAGGCGCTCTCCTCAGGAAAGGCGAGAGGAACTACAGGGTCGTACCACCATTCCCTGAGTCCCCCAGATGTCTCAGTCCATTCCAGGGAAACCTGTTTTCCCTGCACTGCCTCGACTTTCAAGCGAGGATCGACTCACACCACGGTGGCACGAGGGACAGCCCTGTGGGAAAGCCTCGTGGGAAAGCCTCGGGGGAAAGCCTCGAGGGAAAGCCACAGATCCCTTGATGCACGCGAAGGGAAGAGTGACACTGTTGCTACAGCTCGGGAGGAAAGCGAACGTGCATACCCCCACTCGAGACGAGGACTGACTCCCTTTGGGAGACTCCAGATGTACCCCAAGATCCATCTCAGCACTGGAGAGGAATCCTCATGTTCCGACACCGACTCCACGCAAGGTCTTAAGCCCTGGCATCAACGGGAGAGGAATGCCGAGAGGCCCCCGAGCAACTCGCATGGGACTGGCCTTTCCTGAGGCCACCACAAGGTCCCTGCAGGTCCCCGTCGTAAGTCGAGAGCACCTGTCGCAACTCGAGAATTCCCGCGTTCCGTCGCATCTCAAGAGGAGGCCCTCTCCACAGGAAAGGCGAGAGGAACTCCAGGGTCGTGCCACCATTCCCAGAGTCCCCCAGATGTCTCAGTCCATTCCAGGGAAACCCTGTTTTCCCTGCACTGCCTCGACTTTGAAGCCGAGGATCCACTCACAC
>NW_017192825.1:0-10091 GCF_001704415.2 Capra hircus
CCACGAGGCTTTCCACGAGGCTTTCCACAGGGCTGTCCCATGTGCCACCGTGTGTGAATGCATCTTCGGCTTGAAAGTCGAGGCAGCGCAGGGAAAACAGTTTTCCCTGGAATGGACTGAGACATCTGGGGGACTCTGGGAATGGTGGCACGACCCTGGAGTTCCTCTCGCCTTTCCTGTGGTGAGCGGCTCCTCTTGAGATGCAACGGGAACGCCGGAAATTCTTTCCCGACCACGCAGGGAAAGGATCCCTCCTCTCGAGCTAGGAGGCGGAAACGGGGCTCCTCTGGATGTGGGCGGGACAATCGTGCTTTCTCTCGAGTGGAGACGGGTATGTCGGGAACTTCTTGAGTTGCAGCAAGGGTGTGAAGGACCCTTTGGAAGTTCCAGAAGTTAGGTGTGATTAGCCTCGAGACGCCTCACCGGAAATGGGCCTCATCTAGAATGGAGGGGAGAACCTCCTGGTTTTTCTCGAGTGGCGGCAGGTGCTCTGGACTTACGACGGGGACCTCAGGGACCCGCTCTGGTGGCCTCAGAAAAGGCCAGTCCACATGCGAGTTGCTCGGGGCCTCTCGGGATTCCTCTCCTGTCGATGCCGTGGACTAAGACCTTGTGTGGATTTGGTGCCGGAACCTGAGGATTCCTCTCCCGTATGACATGGGTCTTGGGGACTTCTGGAGTCTCCCCAGGGGAGTCAGTCCTCGTCTCGAGTGGGGCATGCACGTGGGCTTTCCTCCCGAGCTGTAGCCGCAGTGTCACGCTTCCCTTTGCGAGGATCAAGGGATCTGTGTCTTTCCCTCGAGGCTTTCCCACGAGGCTTTACCTCGAGGCTTTCCAACAGGGCTGTCCCTCGTGCCACCGTGGTGTAGGTCGATCGTCGGCTTGAAAGTCAAGGCAGTGCAGGGAAAACAGGTTTCCCTGGAATGGACTGAGAAATCTGGGGGACTCTGGGAATCGTGGCACGACCCTGGAGTCCCTCTCGCCTTTCCTGTGGAGAGCGCCTCCTCTTGAGATGCGACGGGAACGCCGGGAATTCTTTCCCGACCACGCAGGGAAAGGACCACTCCTTTCGAGCTAGAAGCGGAAACGGGCTCCTCTGGCTGTGGGCGGGACTCTCGTGCATCCTCTCGAGTGGAGACGGGTATGTCGGGGAACTTCTTGAGTTGCAGCAAGGGTGTGAAGGACACTTTCGAAGTTCCAGAGGTTAGATGTTTTTAGCCTCGAGCCCCTCAGCGGAAATGGGCCTCATCTCGCCTGGAGGGGAGAACCTCCTGGATTTTCTCGAGTTGCGTCAGGTGGTCTCGACTTACGACGGGGACCTCAGGGACCCGCTCTGGTGGCCTCAGGAAAGGCCAGTCCCCATGCGAGTTGCTCGGGGCCTCTCGGGATTCCTCTCCCGTCGATGCCGGGGCCTAAGACCTTGTGTGGAGTCGGTGCCGGAACCTGAGGATTCCTCTCCAGTGCTGACATGGATCTTGGGGTACTTCTGCAGTCTCCCCAGGGGAGTCAGTCCTCCTCTCGAGTGGGGGCATGCACCTGTGCTTTCCTCCCGAGCTGTAGCAGCAGTGTCACGCTTCCCTTCGCGTGGATCAAGGGATCTGTGTCTTTCCCTCGAGGCTTTCCCATGAGGATTTCCCACGAGGCTTTCCCACAGGGCTGTCCCACGTGCCACCGTGGGGTAGGTCGATCGTGAGCTTGAAAGTCGAGGCAGTGCAGGAAAACAGGTTTCCCTGGAATGGACTGAGACTTCTGGGGGACTCTGGGAATGGTGGCACGACCCTGGAGTTCCTTTCGCCTTTCCTGTGGAGAGCGCCTCTTCTTGAGATGCGAAGGGAACTCCGGAATTCTTTCCCGACCACGCAGGGAAAGGATCCCTCCTCTCGAGCTAGGAGGCGGAAACGGGGCTCCTCTGGATGTGGGCGGGACTCTCGTGCTTCCTCTCGAGTGGAGACGGGTATGTCGGGGAACTTCTTGAGTTGCGGCAAGGGTGTGAAGGACCCTTTCGAAGTTCCATAGGTTAGGTGTGATTAGCCTCGAGATGCCTCAGCGGAAATGGGCCTCATCTCGCCTGGAGGGGAGAACCTCCTGGATTTTCTCGAGTTGCGGCAGGTTCTCTCGACTTTCGACAGGAATCTCAGGCACCCGCTTGGTGGCCTCAGGAAAGGCCAGTCCCCATGCGAGTTGCTCGGGGCCTCTCGGGATTCCTCTCCCGTCAATGCCGGGGCCTAAGATCTTGTGTGGAGTGGGTGCCGGAACCTGAGGATTCCTCTCCAGTGCCGACATGGATCTTGGGGTACTTCTGGAGTCTCCCCAGGGTAGTCAGTCCTCGTCTCGAGTGGGGGCATGCACGTGCGATTTCTTCCCGAGCTGAAGCAGCAGTGTCGCGATTCCCTTCGCGAGGATCAAGGGATCAGGGCCTTTCCCTCGTGGCTTTCCCACGAGGCTTTCCCACAGGGCTGTCCCACGTGCCACCGTGGTGTGAGTCGATCCTCGGCTTGAAAGTCGCGGCAGTGCAGGGAAAACAGTTTTCCCTGGAATGGACTGAGACATCTGGTGGACTCTGGGAATGTGGCACGACCCTGGAGTTCCTCTCGCCTTTCCTGTGGAGAGCGCCTCCTCTTGAGATGCGACGGGAACGCCCGGATTTCTTTCCCGACCACGCAGCGAAATGATCCCTCCTCTCGAGCTAGGAGGCGGAAACAGGGCTCCTCTGGATGTGGGCGGGACTCTCGTGCTTCCTCTCGAGTGGAGACGGGTGTGTCGGGTAACTTCTTGAGTTGCAGCAAGGGTGTGAAGGATCCTTTGGAAGTTCCAGAGTTTAGGTGTGATTAGCCTCGAGGCGCCTCAGCGGAAATGGGCCTCATCTCGCCTGGAGGGGAGAACCTCCTGGATTTTCTCGAGTTGCGGCAGGTGCTCTCGACTTACGATGGGACCTCAGGGACCCGCTCTGATTTCCTCAGGAAAGGCCAGTCCCCATGCGAGTTGTTTGGGGGCATCTCGGAATTCCTCTCCCGTCAATGCCGGCGCCTTATACCTTGTGTGGAGTCGGTGCTGGAACCTGAGAATAACTCTCCAGTGCTTACATGGTTCTTGGGGTACTTCTGGAGTCTCCCAGGTGAGTCAGTCCTCATCTCTAGTGGGGGCATTCATGTGCACTTTCCTCCAGAGCTGTAGCAGCAGTGTCACGCTTCCCTTCGCCAGGATCCAGGGATCTCTGGCTTTATCTGGAGGCTTTCCCACGATGCTTTTTCATGAGGATTTCCCACAGGGCTGTCCCACTTGCCACCGTGGTGTGAGTCGTTCTCGGATTGAAAGTCGAGGCAGTGCAGGGAAAACAGGTTTCCCTGGAATGGACTGAGACATCTGGGGGCTCTGGGAATGGTGGCACCACCCTGGAGTTCCTCTCGCCTTTCCTGTGGAGAGCACCTCCCTTGAGATGTGACGGAAACACCGGGAATTCTTTCCCGACCACGCAGGGAAAGGATCCCTCCTCTCGAGCTAGGAGGCGGAAACGGGGCTCCTCTGGGTGTGGGCAGGACTCTCGTGCTTCCTCTCGAGTGGAGACTGGTATGTCGGGGATCTTCTTGAATTGCAGCAAGTGTGTGAAGGACCCTTTGGAAGTTCCAGAGCTTAGGTGTGATAAGATTCGAGACTCCTCAGCGGAAATGGGCCTCATCTCGCCTGGAGGGGAGAACCTCCTGGATTTTCTCGAGTTGCGGCAGGTGCTCTCACTTACGACGGGTACCTCAGGGACCCGCTCTGGTGGCCTCAGGAAAGGCCAGTCCCCATGGAGTTGCTCGGGGCCTCTCGGTATTCCTCTCCGTCGATGCCGGGGCCTAAGACCTTTTGTGGATTCGGTGCCAGAACCTGAGGATTCCTCTCCAGTGCTGACATGGATCTTGGGGTACTTCTGGAATCTCCCCAGGGGAGTCAGTCCGTCTCGTCTCGAGTGGGCATGCACGTGCGCTTTCCTCCCGAGCTGTAGCAGCAGTGTCACGCTTCCCTTCGCGATGAACAAGGGATCTGTGGCATTCCCTCAAGGCTTTCCCACGAGGCTTTCCCACGAGGCTTTCCCGCAGGGCTGTCCCACGTGCCACCGTGGTGTGAGTCGATCCTCGGCTTGAAAGTCGAGGCAGTCCAGGGAAACAGGTTTCCCTGGAATGGACTGAGACATCTGGGGGACTCTGGGAATGGTGGCGTGACCTGGAGTTCCTCTCGCCTTTCCTGTGGAGAGTGCCTCCTCTTGAGATGCGACGGGAACGCCGGGAATTCTTTCCCGACCACGCAGGGAAAGGATCCCTCCTCTCGAGCTAGGAAGCGGAAAAGGGGCTCCTAAGGATGAGGGCGGCACTCTCGTGCTTCCTCTCGAGTGGAGACGGGTATGTCGGGGAACTTCTTGAGTTGCAGCAAAGGTGTGAAGGACCCTTTGAAAGTTCCAGAGTTTAGGTGTGATAAGCCTCGAGACTCCTCAGCGGAAATGGGCCTCATCTCGCCTGGAGGGGGAGAACCTCCTGGATTTTCTCGAGTTGCCCCAGGTGCTCTCGGCTTCCGACGGGGACCTCAGGGACACGCTCTAGTGCCCTCAGGAAAGGCCGTCCCCATGCGAGTTGCTCGTGGGCCTCTAGCGATTCCTCTCCCGTCTATGCCGGGGCCTGAGACATTGTGTGGAGTCGGTGCTGGAACCTGAGGATTCCTCTCCAGTTCTGACATGGATCTTGGGGTACTTCTGGAGTCTCCCAGGGGAGTCAGTCCTCGTCGCGAGTGTGGCGTGCACGTGCGCTTTCCTCCCGAGCTTTAGCAGCAGTGTCACGCTTCCCTTTGCGTGGATCCAGGGATCTGTGGCTTTCTCAGTAGGCTTTCCCACGAGGCTTTCCCACTAGGCTTTTCACAGGGCTCTCCACGTGCCACTGAGTTCTGAGTCGATCCTCGGCTTGAAAGTCGAGGCATTGCGGGGAAAACAGGTTTCCCTGGAATCGACTGAGACATCTGGGGGCTCTGTGAATGGTGGCACGACCCTGAGTTCCTCTCTCCTTTCCTGTGGAGAGCGCCTCTTCTTGAGATGGGACGGGAACGCCGGAAATTCTTTCCCGACCACGAAGGGAAAGGATCCCTCCTCTCGAGCTATGAGGCTGAAACGGGGCTCTTCTGGTTGTGGGCGGGACTCTCGTGCTTCCTTTCGAGTGGAAACGGGTATGTCGGGGAACTTCTTGAGTTGCAGCAATGGTGTGAAGGGCCCTTTGGAAGTTCCAGAGGTTAGGTGTGATTAGCCTCGAGATGCCTCAGCGCAAATGGGTCTCATCTCGCCTGGAGGGGAGAACCTCCTGGATTTTCTCGAGTTGCGCCAGGTGCTCTCGACTTACGACGGGGACCTCAGGGACCCGCTTTGGTGGCCTCAGGAAAGGCCAGTCCCCATGCGAGTTGCTCGGGAGCCTCTCGTGATGTCTCTCCCTCTCCAATGCTGTCTTGGATCTTGACTGGCCTTTCCTGAGGCCACCAGAGCGGGTCCCTGCGGTCCCCATTGTAAGTCGAGAGCACCTGCCGCAACTGGAGAAAATCAAGGATGTTCTCCCCTCCAGGCAAAATGAAGCCTATTTCCGCTGACACATCTCAAGGCTAAGCACACTTAAACTCTGGAACTTCCAAAGGGTCCTTCACACCCTTGCTGCAAATCAAGAAGTTCCCGTTCACTTAAGAGGAAGCACGATAGTTCCGCCACATCCAGAGGAGCCCCGTTTCCGCCTCATAGCTCGAGAGGAGGGATCCTTTCCCTTCGAGGTCGGGAAAGAATTCCGGCGTTCTCGTCGCATCTCAAGAGGAGGCGCTCTCCACAGGAAAGGCGAGAGGAACTCCAGGGACATGCCACCATTCTCCGAGTCCCCCAGATGTCTCAGTCCATTCCAGGGAAACCTGTTTCCCCGCACTGACTCGACTTTCAAGCCGAGGATCGACTCACACCACTGTGGCACGTGGGACAGCCCTGTGGCAAAGCCTCGTGGGAAAGCCTCGTGGGAAAGCCTCGAGGGAAAGCCACAGATACCTTGATCCACGAGATGGGAAGCGCGACACTGCTGCTACCGCTCGGGAGAAAGCGCACGTGCATGACCCCACTCGAGCCGAGGACTGACGCAAGCTTGGGAGACTCCAGAAGTACGCCAAGATCCATGTCAGCACTGGAGAGGAATCCTCAGGTTCCGGTCCCGACTCCACACAAAGTCTTAGGCCCCGGCATAGACGGGAGAGGAATCCTGAGAGGCCCCCTAGCACCTCGCATGGGGACTGGCCTTTCCTGAGGTCACCAGAGCGGGTCCCTGATGTCTCCGTCGTAACTCGAGAGCACCTGACGCAACTCGAGAAAATCCAGGAGGTTCTCCCCTGCAGGCGAGATGAGGCCCGTTTCCACTGAGGTGTCTCGAGGCTAATCACACGTGAACTCTGGAACTTCAAAAGAGTCTTTCACAGTCATGCTGCAACTCAAGAAGTTCCCTGACATACCCGTCTCCACTCAAGAGGAAACACGAGGGTCCCGGCCACATCCAGAGGAGCTCCGTTTCCGGCTCGTAGCTCGAGATGAGGGATCCTTTCCCTACATGGTCGGGAAAGAATTTCCGGCATTCCCATCGCATCTCAAGAGGAGGCGCTCTCCAAAGGAAAGGGAGAGGAACTGCAGGGTCGTGCCACCATTCCAAGACTCCCCAGATGTCTCAGTCCATTCCACAGGAACCTGTTTTCCCTGCACTGCCTCGGCTTTCACGCCGAGGATCGACTCACACCACCGAGACACGTGGGACAGCCCTGTGGGAGAGCCTCGTGGGAAAGACTCGAGGGAAAGTCACAGATCCCTTGGTCCACGCAAGCAGAAGCATGACACTGCTGCTACAGCATGGGAGGAAAGGGCACACTCATGCTCCCACTCGAGACGAGGCCTGAATCCCCTGGGGAGACTCCAGAGGTAGCCCAAGATCCATGTCAGCACTGGAAAGGAATCCTCAGGTTCCGGCACCGACTGCACACAAGGTCTTAGGCCCGACATCGAAGGGAGAGGAATCCCGAGAGGCCCCCGAGCAACTCGCATGGGGACTGGCCTTTCCTCAGGCCACCTAAGCGGGTACTTGAGGTCCAGGTCGTAAGTCGAGAGCACCTGCCGCAACTCGAGAAAATCCAGGAGGTTCTCCCCTCCAGGTGAGATGAGGCCCATTTCCGCTGAGGCGTCTCGAGGCTAATCACACCTAAACTCTCGAACTTCCAAAGAGTCCTTCACACCCTTGCTTCAACTCAAGAAGTTCCCCAACATACCCGTCGCCACTTGAGAGGAAGCAAAGGATCCCGCCCATATCCAGTGGAGCCCCTTCTCTGCCTCATAGCTCGAGAGGAGGGATCCTTTCAGTGCGTGGTCGGGAAAGAATTCCCTGCATTCCCATCGCATCTCAAGAGGAGGCGCTCGCCACAGGAAAGGCGAGAGGAACTCCAGGGTCGTGCCACCATTCCCAGAGTCCCCAAGATGTCTCAGTCCATTCCAGGGAAAACTGTTTTCCTGGCACTGCCTCCACTTTCAAGCCGAGGATCGACTCACACCACGGTTGCACGAGGGAAAGCCCTGTGGGAAAGCCTCGTGGAAAGCGTCGTGGTAAACCCTCGAGGGAAAGCCACTGATCCCTTGATCCACACGAAGGGAAGCGTGACACTGCTGCTACAGCTCTGGAGGAAAGCACACGTGCAAGCCCCAACTCGAGACGAGGACTGACTCCCCTGGGGAGACTCCAGAAGTACCCCAAAATCCATGTCAGCACTGGAGAGGAATACTCAGGTTCCGGCACCGACACGACACAAGGTCTTAGGGCCCGGCTACGACGGGAGAGGAATTCCGAGAGGCCCCCTAGCCACTCGCATGGGGACTGACCTTTCCTGAGGCCACCAGAGCGGGTCCCTGAGGTCCCTGTCGTAAGTCGAGGACACCTGCCGCAACTCGAGAAAATCCAGGAGGTTCTCCCTTTCAGGGGAGATGAGGCCCATTTCCGCTGTGGCGTCACGAGGCTAATCACACCTAACCTCTGGAACTTCCAAAGGGTCCTTAACACCCTTGCTGCAACTCAAGAAGTTACCCCACATACCCGTCTCCACCCGAGAGGAAACACGAGAGTCCCACGCACATTCAGAGTAGCCCTGTTTCCACCTCCTAGCTCGAGAGGAGGGATCCTTTCCCTGCGTGTTCGGTCAAGAATTCCCGGCTTTCCCGTCGCATCTCCAGAGGAGGCGCTCTCCACACGAAAGACGAGAGGAACTCCAGGGTCGTGCCACCATTCCCAGAGTCCCCCATGTGTCTCAGTCCATTCCAGGGAAAACTGTTTTCCCTGCACTGCCTCGACTTTCAAGCCGAGGATCGACTCACACCACTGTAGCACGTTGGACAGCCCTGTGGAAAAGCCTCGTGGGAAAGCCTCGAGGGAAAGCCAGAGATCCCTTGATCCACGCGAAGGGAAGAGTGACACTGCTGCTACAGCTCGGGAGGAAAGCGCACGTGCATGACCCCACTCGAGACGAGGATTTACTCCCTGGGGAGACTCCAGAAGTACCCCAAGAACCATTTCAGCACTGGAGAGGAATCCTCAGGTTATGGCACCGACTCCAAACAAGGTCTTAGGCCCTGGCATCGATGGGAGAGGAATTCCGAAAGGCCCCTGAGCAACTCACATGGGTACTGGCCTTTCCTGAGGCCACCAGAGCGGGTTCCTGAGGTCCCCGTCCTAAGTCGAGAGCACCTGCCGCAACTCGAGAAAATCCAGGAGGTTCTCCCCTCCAGGCGAGATGAGGCCCTTTTCCTCTGAGGCGTCTCGAGGCTAACCATACCTAACATCTGGAACTTCCAAAGGGTCCTTCACACCCTTGCTGCAACTCAAGAAGTTCCCCGACATACCTGACTCCACTCGAGAGGAAGCACGAGAATCCCGCCCACATCCAGAGGAGCCCCGTTTCCGCCTCATACCTCGAGGTCAGGTATCCTTTCCCTGCATGTTCGGGAAAGAATTCCCGGTGTTCCCGTCGCATCTCATGAGGAGGCGCTCTCCACAGGAAAGGCGGAGGAACTCCAGGGTCATGCCACCATTCCAAGAGTCCCCCAGATATCTCAGTCTGCCGGGGTCCAGCCCCGCTGGATCCAGGGAATTCGACGGATGGACGGCGTTGTCGTGGAAAGTCTTTTTTATTTATTAATGTAAGATTAGATTAAGAAATTATAGTGTAGTAAGAAGATTAACTGGAGGAAAAGGGCTGAATATCTTGGTTTACGTGGAAGGCCAATAAAATTCCAGACAAAGAATTTTCACCATCTACGTTGGGCCACCAGCCCCTGCTTGAATATCTAAGGGTGCCTCACCTTAAGCTCCCTTTCGTGCAGGTCTTAACAGCCAGGCAAGTAAGTAGACCTGGCGAGCCTCCGCGCCCCTGGTGGAGATTCAGCCTGAAGTTAAAGTAAAAAGCAGAGAGAAGGAAAGGGAGAGAAGAAGAAAGAGAGAAAAAGACACGGGGGGAGCCTGAGTCTCAAGAAACCAGGCCGAGAGACTAGTTCGAGAAACTGGTCCGAGAAACTGGCCCCATCCTTTATTGTTCATAAAGCCTTTTATACTTTTGATAAAACATGGAGTTCAATGGGTAACACAAAATTATGTAGCGTTTGCACCCCAGACTCTTTCTGTACATCATTTTGTATACAAAAGGTCTCTGGTGATTTACATTATCTTCTGGCCAAGAGGCTTGTTAAACACTTTTTGGCTCTCTTCCTTAATGAATGTTAATTTTGTTTCCTCTGAAGTGTTTTTCTTTAATCTGCATTTCCTTAAAGCATTAAAGTTACATCTCTATAAAACAAAGGTGCAGTGGGTTATAACAAAGAAGGTACTTAACTCAAAGATCTAATGTTCCTAATACCAGGTCTACTACTTGTTTTTTTAATATACCAACTCTATCTAAAAATAAAGGATATGAAAATTTAGCAGCAAGCATTGACCCAAAAAATGAAACTTTTAATCAGTCCTATTATAAAGATTTTGACTCCTCGGATGCCCCTACATTCCTAGGATGCTTTAAGCTTCCTGTGC
>NW_017192826.1:0-10090 GCF_001704415.2 Capra hircus
GTTTCTAGCTATGCTGTGTGGGTGCCATAATCCTGCTCCTTGTAATCGTGCCTTCCTTGTGTTGTCAGGACTCTTCGGCAGAGCATTCAGAATCTCGCGACTGATCTGCACCTAATTTTTTAAAAAATAATAAAGAAGGGGGAGATGCCAGAAGCCAGTGTGAGGAATCCGCGCCGTGACAAGGTCATGAGGAAGGAAACTGACATACGCAAGGCGTGCTCAGACTTCAGGGACCCCTCTGGAAATTCCTAAGCATGTACCCCAACAAAAATTGCAGGCTTTTGTGCTCTGCTTTTCCACTCTTCTGACATTTTCTGGAAAAAGTCAATTCAGGGCTTTAGTCTTCTGCATTTGAAAGAGTGTTTCAATGCAAAAACCCCTTCGATGGCTTTCTAGCCTGCCTGCAGGACTCTGCCGAGTGTGATTGTTTGAGGCCTCCTGACCGCAGGAGGCACAGGGAGCTTAAAACATCCTAGGAATGTAGGGGCTTCCGAAGAGTCAAAATCTTTAGAATAGGACTGATTAAAAGTTTCATTTGTTGAGTCAATGCTTGCTGCCAAATTTTCATATCCTTTATTTTTTAGATATAGTTGGTATATTAGAAAAATAAGTAGTAGACCTGGTATTAGCAACATTAGATCTTCGAGTTAAGTACCTTCTTTGTTATATCCCACTGCACCTTTCTTCTATAGAGATGTAACTTTAATGCTTTAAGGAAATGCAGATTAAAGAAAAACACTTCAGGGGAAACAAAAAATTAACATTCATTAAGGAAGAGAGCTAAAAAGTGTTAACAAGCCTCTGGGCCAGAAGATAATGTAAATCACCTGAGACCTTTTGTATACAAAATGATGTATAGAAAGAGTCTGGGCTGCGAACGCCACATAATTCTGTGTTACCCATTGATCTCCATGTTTTATCAAAAGTATAAAAGGCCTTCTGAACAATAAAGGATCAGACCGGTTTCTCGAACTAGTCTCTCGGCCTGGTATCTTGGGACTCTGGCTCCCCCCCATGTCTCTCTCTCTCTCTTCTTCTCTCCCCTTCCTCTCTCTCTGCTCTTTACTTTAACTTCAGGCTGAATCTCCATCTGGGGCGCGGAGGCTCGCCAGGTCTACTTACTTGTCCCGGCTGTTAAGACCCGCATGAAAGGAGCTTAAGGCGAGGCACACTTAGATATTCAAGCGGGCGCCGGTGGCCCAACGTAGATGGTGCAAATTCCTTGTCTGGAATTTTATTGGCCTTCCGCGTAAACCAAGCTATTCAGCCCTCTTCCTCCACTTAATCTTCTTATTACACTATAGTTTCTTAATCTAATCTTACATTAATAAACAAACAAGTCTTTCCACGCCAACGCCGTCCACCCTTCGAATTCCCTGGATCCACCGGGGCTGGACCCGGGAGACGTGGATCTTGGGGTTCTTCTGGAGTCTCCCCAGGGGAGTCAGTCCTCGTCTCGAGGGGGCATGCACGTGCGCTTTCCTCCCGAGCTGTAGCAGCAGCGTCACGCTGCCCTTCGCATGGATCAAGGGATCTGTGGCTTTCCCACCAGGCTTTCCCACGAGGCTTTCCCACAGGGCTGTCCCACGTGCCACCGTGGTATGAGTCGATCCTCGGCTTGAAAGTCGAGGAAGTGCAGGGAAAAAAGGTTTTCCTGGAATGCACTGAGACATCTAGGGGACTCTGGGAATGGTGGCACGACGCTGGAGTTCCTCTCGTCTTTCCTGTGGAGAGTGCCTCCTCTTGAGATGCGACGGGAACGCCGGAATTGCTTCGCGATCATGCAGGGAAAGGATCCCTCCTCTCGAGCTAGGAGGCGGAAACGGGGCTCCTCAGGATGTGGGCGGACTCTCGTGCTTCCTCTCGAGTGGAGACGGGTATGTAGGGGGAACTTCTTGAGTTGCAGCAAGGGTGTGAAAGACCCTTTGGAAGTTCCAGAGTTTAGGTGTGATTAGCCTCGAAACGCCTCAGCGGAAATGGGCCTCATCTCGCCTGGAGGGGAGAACCTCCTGGATTTCCTCGAGTTGCGACAGGTGCTCTCGACTTACGACGGGGACCTCAGGGACCCGCTCTGGTGGCCTCAGGAAAGGCCAGTCCCCACGCGAGTTGCTCGGGGGCCTCGCGGGATTCCTCTCCCGTCGATGCCGCGGCCTAAGACCTTGTGTGGAGTCGGTGCCAGAACCTGAGGATTCCTTTCCAGTGCTGACATGGATCTTGGGGTACTTCTGGAGTCTCACCAGGGAAGTCAGTCCTCGCCTTGAGTAGGGGCATGCACGTGCGCATTCCTCCCGAGCTGTAGTAGCAGTGTCACGCTTCCCCGCGTGGATCAAGGGATCTGTGGCTATCCCTCGAGGCTTTCCACGAGGCTTTCCCACGAGGCTTTCCCACGAGGCTTTAGCACAGGGCTGTCCCACGAGCCACTGTGGTGTGAGTAGATCCTCGGCTTGAAAGTCGAGGTAGTGCAGGGAAAACAGGTTTCCCTGGAATGGACTGAGACATCTTGGGGACTCTGGGAATGGTGGCACGACCCTGGAGTTCCTCTCACCTTTCCTGTGGAGAGTACCTCCTTTTGAGATGCGACGGGAACGCCGGGAATTCTTTCCCGACCACGCAGGGAAAGGATCACTCCTCTCGAGCTAGGAGGCGGAAACGGGGCTCCTCTGGATGTGGGCGGGATTCTCGTGCTTCCTCTCGAGTGGAGACGTGTATGTCGGGGAACTTCTTGAGTTGCAGCAAGGGTGTGAAGGACCCTTTGGAAATTCCAGAGGTTAGGTGTGATTAGCCTCGAGACGCCTCAGCGGAAATGGGCCTCATCTCGCCTGGAGGGGAGAACCTCCTGGATTTTCTCAAGTTGCAGCATGTGCTTTCGACTTACGACGGGACCTCAGGGACCCGCTCTGGTGGCCTCAGGAAAAGCCAGTCCCCATGCGAGGTGCTCGGGGCCTCTCCGGATTCCTCTCCCTTCGATGCCGGCCTAAGACCTTGTGTGGAGTCAGTGCCAGAACCTGAGGATTCCTCTCCAGTGCTGACATGGATCTTGGGCTACTTCTAGAGTCTCCCCAGGAGAGTCAGTCCTCGTCTCAAGTGGGGACATGCATGTGCGCTTTCCTCCCGAGCTGTAGCAGAAGTGGCACGCTTCCCGTCGAGTGGATCAAGGGATCTGTTGCTATCCCTCGAGGCTTTCCCACGAGGATTTCCACGAGGCTTTCCGAGGCTTTCCCACGACGCTTTACTACAGGGCTGTCCCACGTGCCACCGTGGTGTGAGTCGATCCTCGGCTTGAAAGTCGAGGCAGTGCAGGGAAAACAGGTTTCCCTGGAATGGACTGTGACATCTGGGGGACTCTGGGAATGGTGGCACGACCCTGGAGTTCCTCTCGCCTTTCCTGTGAAGTGCGCCTCCTCTTGAGATGCTTGGGGAACGCCGGGAATTCTTTACTGACCACGCAGGGAAAGGATCCCTCCTTTCGAGCTAGGAGGGGGGAAACGGGCCTCCTCTGGATGTGGGCGGACTCTCATGCTTCCTCTCCAGTGGAGACGGGTATGTCGGGGAACTTCTTGAGTTGCAACAAGGGTGTGAAGGACCTTTTGGAAGTTCCAGAGTTTAGGTGTGATTAGCCTCGAGACGCCTCAGCGGAAATGGGCCTCATCTCGCCTGGAGGGGAGAACCTCCTGGATTTTCTCAAGTTGCGGCAGGTGCTCTGGACTTACGACGGGACCTCATGGTCCCCCTCTGGTGGCCTCAGGAAAGGCCAGTCCCCATGCGAGTAGCTCGGGGTCCTCTCGGGATTCCTCTCCCGTCGATGCCGGGGGCCTAAGACCTTGTGTGGAGTCGGTGCCGGAAACTGAGGTTTCCTCTCCAGTGCTGACATGGATCTTGGGCTACTTCTAGAGTCTCCCCAGGGGAGTCAGTCCTCGTCTCGAGTGGGGACATGCACGTGCGCTTTCCTCCCGAGCTGTAGCAGAAGTGGCACGCTTCCCGTCGAGTGGATCAAGGGATCTGTGGCTTTCCCTCGAGTCTTTCCCATGAGGCTTTCCCACAGGGCTTTTCCACGTGCCACCATGGTGTGAGTCGATCCTCAGCGTGAAAGTCGAACCAGTGCAGGGAAAACAGGTACCTCCTTCCCCACAGTAGGAGGTACACTGTCCCCTTGGGCGGTATCTCCAGGGCACTAACGCTGGGGTTCCCCGCGGAAGTGCGGGCCTTAGGCTCCACGTGAGAAAAGCCCCAAATGGCATTAGCTGCCAGTCCAGACGCTGGCCCCTCAGGGCTCTGGCCGGAGCCTTGGGCTCCAGGCAACTCAAAGCCCTCGGGGGTGGCGCTCTGGGACTGCTGTAGGGAAATGACGCCAAGAGCCCACGGAGGAGTTGGGGAGGGGCAGGGGGGAAACGGAGGGCGAGGACAGCGAGGGATCTAGGTGGAGGCACTGGAGAGAGCGTCCGGTGTCCCGGAATGCCTCGGAGGAGACAGCGGGGGACAGTCGAGGCCCAGGGACCTGTGGAATGTGAAAAGGCGGGAAACCCCAGAGCAAGGCAGGCTGGGGAAGGGGGCGTTGGTGGCCAATTCAAAGGGACCTAGGGGCGTTTCCTGGGCGGTGAGCTCCCTTGGCACTGCTGAGGGGCCCTGATTGATCCACCCCGGGTTGATCCCACCCCCCGCTGCGAGGGAGGGCCACAAACCAAAGCCCCCGAACTGCCCGCCCCCCAACGGGGATCTTGGCGGTCCGGGCACAGTTGTGCCCGGGAAAAGCCCACTCGCTCCACGGGACTCCGTCCAGGGTCTCTGCTTGGAAAGAGGCCAGGGGCGGCACCCTCCATCTACCCACCCAAACCCTATTGACGTCAATGGGGGCGGAGCCGTCTCCTGCTCTCCAGAGCCCTGAGCTGCTGGGTCCCCGCCCACTCGGCCAGCAGTCTGCAGCGTGCCCGTGTGCCTCTCCCAACATGGCTTCGTCCAGCTCCTCCAGCACCTCAAGCGGTACATTTGCCCTCGGTCCCTGGGGTCGGATCACGTCTCAGGGGATTTGCGGGTGGCCCGGGCAAGGGCTGTCGGCCAACGTGTCGACCCCCCCCCACCCGAGAATGTCGGGGACCCTTCGGCCGGGCCCGGCGTTCCGAGGCGTCAGGTGTGCCCAAGGTCGGAGGGCGTGGTATCGTTCGTTCATCTTGCTCCTTTGGCACACACATGGCTTCTCCCTTCTCTTTTCTGGGAAGACAGTGTTGTTTCAGGGGGCGTGCTGCGGGAGGAGGGGGCCGGGTTTGGGGGTTGGTGGGAGCGGGTGCTGTGCTGGGATGAAGCCCTTTATCCTCACATCTTCCTGTGGGAATGGGAGTCTGGGATCTCTGTGGCCTTGCTGCCTTCAGTGGCTTCCTCTGCACAGGGGCCTAGTGGCTTCTGCCTTCTGTCAGGCGTTACGGGGTTTGGGCTTCGCTTTGGTGGCCTAGGCCTTTGCCTTGGCCTGGGCCTTGGGCCTTGGCGTTGCCCTTGCCTTGCCTTGGCCGTGGCTAGGCCTTGCCTTGCCTTGCCCTTGAACTTGAACTTGACTTGACCTTGACCTTGAACTTGAACTTGAACTTTGAACTTGAACTTGAACTTGACCTTGACCTTGAACTTGAACTTGAACTTGACCTTGAACTTGAATTGAACTTGACCTTGAACTTGAACTTGAACTTGACCTTGAACTTGAACTTGAATGACTTTGAACTTGACTTGACCTTGAACTTGAACTTGACCGTGAACTTGAATTTGAATTTGACCTTGACCTTGACTTTGAACTTTAACCTGAACTTCACCTTGAACTTGACCTTGACCTTGACCTTGACCTTTGAACTGAACGTGAACTTGACCTTGAACTTAAACTTGACCTTGAACTTGCACTTGACTTGAACTTGAACTTGAATTTGACCTTGACCTTGACCTTGAACGCGACCTTGACCTTGACCAACAACGGGAGACCTCGAGATTTGCTCAGAGCACCGGAGGTCCAGAGGCAGGGCCCTGTATCTCCCCTTCCCTTTGTGATCATTGCAAAGACATTCCTAGCTGATAGCGGGAGTGCCCATGAAGAAGCAAGCAGTGGGAGTGTGTTTGACACGACTGTGTGCCTTCCTGGCCTCAACTCCACAAGGGGCCTTTCCTCTCGAAGTAGGCCCCATGTCCCCTTGGGGAGGGTGTCATGCCTCTTTTCTCCTCACTGCCAAAGGGTGGAGCCAAGCTCGCTCTGTCAGAGGTACAAAAACAGCAATTGAATGGATTTTCAAGCTCTTGCTAGGCTGCACCCTTTCAGGCCCACTTTACTGAAACAGGTGCTCTGTGGCCCGTGGTTGGGTATGCAGGTTGACAAACAGGGTGAGATCCTGTCCAAGCCAAGAATTTTCCTGAAAGACCTAGGCTCACTAGAGCTCTCCTCCAGAGCAAAGGGGATAGAGGAGATGTATGGAGGAGTCTTTGCCTTTCCCTGTGAGTGTGGGCTCTCCCTACGGCCCCAAGCTCAGGGATAACTGCCTCTAAGAAAGGAATGGCAAGAAGCGCTATTCTTGGAGGTTGGGACAGGGAGTTCGCAGCATGTGGGGAAAGAAAGACTTCTTCGGGGAAGAAGAGGCAACCACCGGGGTGTGTTTGCAAGCCTCTATTTGGAAGGAACAGGTTTGCTTATACAACTCAAGACCTCCAGATCTGCTCAGAGGACTGAAGTTCCAGAGACAGGGCCATGTATCTCCCCTTCCCTTTGAGATCCTTGCAAAGACATTCCTAGCAGATCGTGGGAGTGCCCATGAAGAAGCAAGCAGCGGGAGTGTGCTTGACATCACTGGCTGCCTACCTGGGCTCAGCTCCTCAAGGGGCCTTTCTCTCCTGGTAGGCCCTATGTCCCCTTTGGGGAGAGGGTGGTGCCCTCTTCCCTCCACACTGCCAAAGGGTGGAGGTGGAGCAAACTCGTTCTCTCCGAGGTAAAAAAAAGACAAATTGGATGGATTTTTAAGCTCTTGCTATGCTGCACCCCTCCAGGACCCGCTTGAGCAAAACAGGTGCCCTGTGGCCCTAGGTCGGGTATGCAGGTTCACACACCGGGTGTGATCCCGTCAAAGCCAAGAATTTTCCTGACAGACCTAGGCTCACTAAAGCTCTCCTCCAGAGGAAAGGGACAGAAAAGACGTGTGTGGAGGTGGCTCTGCCTTTCCAGGTCCCAATCTCAGGGATAACTGCCCCTAAGAAAGGAACTGCTGCTGCTGCTGCTGCTAAGTTGCTTCAGTCGTGTTCGACTCTGTGCGACGCCATAGACGGTAGCCCACTAGGCTCCCCCGTCCCTGGGATTCTCCAGGCAAGGACAGTAAGTGGGTTGCCATTGCCTTCTCCAATGCATGAAAGTGAAAATGAAAGTGCAGTCGCTCAGTCGTGTCCGACCCTCAGCGACCCCACGGACTGCAGCCTACCAGGCTTCTCCGTCCATAGGATTTTCTGAAAGGAACTGCAAGAAGCGCTTTTCCAGGAGCTGGGAAAGGGAGTTCGCAGGATGTGGGGAAAGAGAGCCTCCTTCGGGAAGAATAGGCGGCCACTTGTTTTGTGTTGCAAACCTCTATTTGGAAGGAACAGGTTAGCTTATACAAAGGGAGACCTCCAGATCTGCTCAGAGGACCGAAGTTGCAGAGGCAGGTCGGTGTATTTTCCCTTCACTTTGCGATCCTTGCAAAGACATTCCTTGCTGATAGATGATTCAGCAAGGGCCTTTGAGACTGTTGTTTTCTTTCCTAGGTTCAAAGATTCCTTCAGTTCCTAATATAGATATCCTAGAAATTATGTGACATCCGTGAAAATCTGATATGTCCTGGTCAAATGCTGTCAGTTATAATTCCAGTTATCATATTAAAGCATTTCAAGTCGCAGCAGTGACCAGATTACATTGTCAATTTCTATTTAATCAGGTTTTAACCATGTCCTCTATGGTTTCACACTGATGCCTTTGCAGAAATACTGCTACTTCAAGATATATGGAATATACTTTTTTTAAGCTTACCGATAATTTGTTTGTTTGTTTGTTTGTCTTCTGGTAAGCTGGCACCAGATGGAATTTAGTCTCCTCTCTAGGTTAAGAGAACAAAGTTTTTTCTTAGAATGCAATTTTTGATAACAGACTATGAGTTTCTTTACCTTTCCTTGATTTATAATTGTTTTCATCATCTGTTTTTTACTTCGGTAAAGTAAATAAGCCTTATTTAAGATTTTGGTACATGTAGGATGGACTAAGCTTTCCCCACTCTTGCAAGTTCCCTTAACCCTTCAGATTCTTCTCGTGGGACCAAGATCTCACTTTCCTCCAGAGGGACAATCCAAGCTTTTTTATTAGTTGATCTGCCCCTGACATCAGAGTCAATTTGAGCACGAGTTGGCCTATAATTTAGGCATGAAACTATGACTACATAAAGAAAAGGTGACTTTATGATTCAGGGATGGCCATGATATGCCTTGCACTTCAGAGAAAATGGGTTAAAATGATTTTTTTTCTTCAAAACACCTAGTCATTAGGTCAGTTTTCATTCCAATCCCAAAGAAAGGCAATGACAAAGAATATTCAAGCTGCTGCACAATTGCACTCATCTCACACACTAAAAATAATGCTCAAAATTCTCCAAGTTCACATGAACTGTGAACTTCCAAATGTTCAAGAGGGATTTAAAAAATGCAGAGAAACCAGAGATCAAACTGCCAACATCCACTGGATCATTCAAAAAAGCAAGAGAGTTCCAGAAAAAAAAACACATCTATTTCTGCTTTATTGACTATGCCCAAAGCCTTTGACTGTGTGGATCACAATAAACTGGGAAAAATTCTGAAAGAGATGGAATACCAGACCACCTGACCTGTCTCTTGAGAAACCTGTATGCAGGTCAGGAAGAAACAGTTCGAACTGGACATGGAACAACAGACTGGTGCTAAATAGGGAAAAGGAATATGTCAAGGCTGCATATTGTCACCTGCTTATTTAACTTATATGCAGATACATCATGAGAAACACTGGGCTGGAGGAAGCACACGCTGGAATCCAGTTTGCTGGGAGAAATATCAATAATCTCAGATATGCAGATGACACCACCCTTATGGCAGAAAGTGAAGAAGACTAAAGAGTCTCCTGATGAAAAGTGAAAGAGGAGAGTGAAAAAGTTAGCTTAAAGCTCAGCATTCAGAAAAACTAAAATCATTGCATCCAGTCTCATCACTTCATGGCAAATAGATGGGAAAACATTGGAAACAGCAGCAGACTATTTTGGGGGGCTTGGAAATCACTGCAGGTGATGGCTGCCTCCATGAACTTAAAACATATTTATGACTTGGAAGAAAAGTGATGACCAAACTAGACAGCGTAATAAAAAGCCGAGACGTTGCTTTGCCAACAAAGATCCATCCAGTCAAGGCTATGGTTTTTCCATATGTCATGGATGGATATGAAAGATGTACTATAAAGAAAGTGACAGCTGAAAACTTGATGCTTTTGAACTGTGGTGTTGGAGAAGATGCTTGTAGGTCGCTTAGACTACAAGGGAGACGCAACCACTCCATCCTAAAGGAAATCAGGTCTGAATATACATTGGAAGGACTAATACTGAACCTGAAACTCAATACTTTGGCCACTTGATGTGAAGAGCTGACTCACTTGGAAGTTGCTTTGATTTGCCTGTGAGTGTGGGAGCCCTCCCTGGGCAAAGGGCCTCAGGGGTCATTGCCACTGAATCACGACCTCCAAGCAAGCGCATTCCAGCTGTGTGACATTCAGGAAGCAGGAGACCGGGAAAACTATCTTCCTTAGAGGAAGGAAAGTCATCCACAGAGAGTGTGTTTTCAGGCCTCTCTTTGCAGCAAGTGTTTTGCTTCTCAGACATCAGAGCTGCAGGCTTGCTCTGAGGGCCTCAATTGCAGAGTCAGGGCTGTGTGTCTCACTGCACTTTCCAAGCATTGCAGACACATTCCTAGGTTGGAGCAGTGCTTCCCATGAGAAAGAAGCCTCGGGAGTGTGTCTGAGCGGGCTGAGTGCCATGCTAGGGTCACCTAGTCGAGGGCACCTTGCACATCCAATGGGCCCCAGGCGAGTAGCTATGGA
>NW_017192827.1:0-10089 GCF_001704415.2 Capra hircus
GCCTCGTGGGAAAGCCTCATGTGAAAGCCTCAGGAAAGCCACAGATCCTTGATCCACGGGAAGGGAACGTGACACTGCTGCTACAGCTCGGAGGAAAGCGCACGTGCATGCCACCAATCGGGACGAGGACTGACTCCCCTGCGGAGACTCCAGAAGTACCTCAAGGTCCATGTCAGCACTGGAGAGGAATCCTCAGGTTCCGGCACGAATCCAACAAGGTCTTAGGCCCCGGCATCGCGGGAGAGAGAAATCCCGAGAGCCCGCGGGGGACTGGCCTTTCCTGAGGCCACCAGAGCGGGTCTGAGGTCCCCATCGTAAGTCGAGAGCACCTGCAGAAACTCGAGAAAATCCAGGAGGTTCTCCCCTCCAGGCGAGATGAGGCGCATTTCTGCTGAGGCGTCTCGAGGCTAATCACATCTAACATCTGGAACTTCCAAAGGGTCCTTCACACCCTTGCTGCAACTCAAAATAATTCACCGACATACCCGCTCCACTCGAGAGGAAGCACGAGAGTCCCGCCAACATCCAGAGGAGCCCGTTTCCGCCTCCTAGCTCGAGAGGAGGGATCCTTTCCCCTGCCGTGGTGGGGAAAGATTCCCGGCGTTCCCGTCCCATCTCAAGAGGAGGCGCTCTCCACAGGATAGGCGAGAGGAACTCCAGGGTCGTGCCACCATTCCCACAGTCCCCCAGATGTCTCAGTCCATTCCAGGGAAACCTGTTTTCCCTGCACTGCCTTGACTTTCAAGCCGAGGATCAACTCAAACCACGGTGGCACGTGGGACAGTCCTGTGGGAAAGCTTCGTGGGAAAGCCTCGAGGGGAAAGCACAGATCTCTTGATCCACGGGAAGGGAAGCGCGACACTGCAGCTACAGCTCGGGGGAAAGCGCAGGTGCATTCCCCCAAACGAGACGAGGCCTGACTCCCCTGGGGAGACTTCAGAAGTACCCCAAGATCCATGTCAGCACTGGAGAGGAATCCTCAGGTTCTGGCACCGACTTCACACAAGGTCTTAGGCCCCGGCATCGCCGGGAGAGGAATCCCGAGAGGCCCACGAGCAACTCGCATGGGGACTGGCCTTTCCTGAGGCCACCAGAGCGGGACCCTGAGGTCCCCGTCGTAAGTAGAGAGCACCTGCCACAACTCGAGAAAATCCAGGAGGTTCTCCCCTCCAGGCGAGATGAGGCTCATTTCCGCTGAGGCAACTCGACGCTAATCACATCTAACATCTGGAACTTCCAAAGGATCCTTCACACCCTTGCTGCAACTCAAAGACTTCCCCGACATACTCGGCTCTACTCGAGAGGAAGCACGAGAGTCCCGCCCATATCCAGAGGAGCCCCGTTTGCGCCTCCTAGCTCGAGAGGAGGGATCCTTTCCCTGCGTGGTCGGGAAAGAATTCCCGGCGTTCCCGTCGCATCTCAAGAGGAGGCGCTCTCCACAGGAAAGGCAAGAGGAACTCCAGGGTCGTGCCACCATTCCCAGACTCCCCCAGATATCTCAGTCCATTCCAGGGAAACCTGTTTTCCCTGCACTGACCTCGACTTTCAAGCCGAGGATCGACTCACACCACGGTGGCACGTGGGAAAGCCCTGTGGGAAAGCCTCGTGGGAAAGCCTCGTGGGAAAGCCTCGAGGGAAAGCCACAGATCCCTTGATCCACGCGAAGGGCAGCGTGACGCTGCTGCTACAGCTCGGGAGGAAAGGGCACGTGCATGACCCCACTCGAGACGAGGACTGACTCCCCTGGGGAGACTCCAGAAGTACCTCAAGATTAATGTCAGCACTGGAGAGGAATCCTCAGGTTCCGGCACCAACTCCACACAAGATCTTAGGCCCCTGCATCGACGGGAGAGGAATCCTGAGAGGCCCCGAGAAACTCGCATGGGGACTGGCCTTTCCTGAGGCCACCAGTGCGGGCCCTGAGGACCCCATTGTAAGTCGAGAGCACCTGCCGCAACTCGAGAAAATCCAGGAGGTTCTCCCCTCCAGGCGAGATGAGGCCCATTTCTGCTGAGGCGTCTCGAGGCTGATCACACCTAAACTCTGGAACTTCCAAAGGGTCCTTCACACCCTTGCTGCAACTCAAGAAGTTCCCCGACATACCCGTCTCCACTCGAGAGGAAGCACGAGAGTCCCGCCCACATCCAGAGGAGCCCCGTTTGCGCCTCCTAGCTCGAGAGGAGGGATCCTTTCCTGCGTGGTCGGGAAAGAATACCCAGTGTTCCGTCGCATCTCAAGAGGAGGCGCTCTCCACAGGAATGGCGAGAGGAACTCCAGGATCGTGCCACCATTCCCACAGTCCCCCAGATGTCTCAGTCCATTCCAGGGAAATCTGTTTTCCCTGCACTGACTCGACTTTCAGCCGAGGATCGACAAACACCACGGTGGCACGTGGGACAGCCCTGTGGGAAAGCCTCGTGGGAACGCCTCGTGGGAAAGCCTCGAGGGAAAGCCACAGATCCCTTGCTCCACGTGAATGGAAGCGTGACACTGCTGGAACAGCCCGGGAGGAATGCGCACGTGCATGCCCCCACTCGAGACGAGGACTGACTTCCCTGGGGAGACTCCAGAAGTACCCAAGGTCCATGTAAGCAATAGTGAGGAATCCTCAGCTTCCGGCACTTTCTCGACACAAGGTCTTAGGCCGCAGCATCAACGGGAGAGGAATCCCGAGAGGCCCCCGAGCAACTCGCATGGGGACTGGCCTTTCCTGAGGCCACCAGAGCGCGTCACTGAGGTCCCCGTCCTAAGTCGAGAGCCCTACTGCAACTCGAGAAAATTCCGGAGGTTCTCCCCTCCAGTCGAGATGAGGCCCATTTTCGCTGAGGTGTCTCGAGGCTAACCACACCTAACCTCTGGAAACTTCCAAAGGGTCCTTCGCACCCTTGCTGCAACTCAAGTAGTTCCCCATCATACCCGGCTCCACTCGAGAGGAAGCACGAAAGTACCGCCCACATCCAGAGGAGCCCCGTTTCCGCCTCCTAGCTCGAGAGGAGGGATCCTTTCCCTGCGTGGTCGGGAAAGAATTCCCGGCGTTCCCGTCCCATCTCAAGAGGAGGCGCTCTCCACAGGAAAGGCAAGAGGAACTCCAGGGTCGTGCCACCATTCCCAGAGTCCCCCAGATGTCTCAGTCCATTCCAGGGAAACCTGTTTCCCCTGCACTGCCTCGACTTTCAAGCCGAGGATCGACTCACACCACGGTGGCACGTGGGACAGCCCTGTGGGAAAGCCTCGTGGGAAAGCCTCGAGGGGAAGCCACAGATCCCTTGATCCACGCGAAGGGAAGCGCGACACTGCAGCTACAGCTCGGAAGGAAAGCACACGTGCATGCCCCCACTCGAGACCAGGACTGACTCCCCTGGGAGACTCCAGAAGTACCCCAAGATCCATGTCAGCACTGGAGCGGAATCCTCAGGTTCTGGCACCGACTTCACACAAGGTCTTAGGCCCCGGCATCGACGGGAGAGGAATCCCGAGAGGGCCCCGAGCAACTCGCATGGGGACTGGCCTTTCCTGAGGCCACCAGAGCGGGCCCCTGAGGTCCCCGTCGTAAATCGAGAGGCACTGCCACAACTCGAGAAAATCCAGGAGGTTCTCCCTCCAGGCGAGATGAGGCTCATTTCCGCCGTGCGTCACGAGGCTAATCACATCTAACACCTGGAACTTCCAAAGGGTCCTTCACACCCTTGCTGCAACTCAAGAAGTTCCCCGACATACCCGTCTCCACTCGAGAGGAAGCACGACGAGAGTACCGCCCACATCCAGAGGAGCCCCGTTTCCCCCTCCTAGCTCGAGAGGAAGGATCCTTTCCTGCGTGGTCGGGAAAGAATTCCCGGCGTTCCCCGTCGCATCTCAAGAAGAGGCGCTCTCCACAGGAAAGGCGAGAGAACTGCCAGGGTCGTGCCACCATTCCCTGAGTCCACAGATGTCTCAGTCCATTCCAGGGAAACCTGTTTTCCCTGCACTGCCTCGACTTTCAAGCGTAGGATCGACTCAACCACGGTGGCACGTGGGACAGCCCTGTGGGAAAGCCTTGTGGGAAAGCCTCTGGGAAAGCCTCGAGGGAAAGCCACAGATCACTTGATCCTCGCGAAGGGAAGCGTGACACTGCTGATACAGCTCGGGAGGAAAGCGCACGTGCATGACCCCACTCGAGACGAGGACTGACTCCCCTGGGGAGACTCACATTCAGAGGAACCCCGTTTCCGCCTGGCAGCTCGAAATGAAGGATCCTATCCTGCTTAGTCAGGAAAGTTTTTTCGGCGTTCCCTTGGCATCTCAAGAGCAAGGGCTCTCAATAGGAAAGGCGAGAGGTACTCCGGGGTCGTGCCACCATTCGAAGAGTCCCCAGATGTCTCAGTCCATTTCAGAGGAACCTGTTTTCCCTGCACTGCCTCGACTTTCAAGCCGAGGATCCACTCACACCATGGTGGCACGTGGACAGCCCTGTGGGAAAGCCTCGTGGGAAAGCCTCGAGGGAAAGCCAAAGATCCTTGATCCCCACGACGGGAAGCGTGACACATCTGCTACACTGTCCCTGAGGTCACGGTCTTATGTCGAGAGCACCTGCCGCAACTCGAGAAAATCCAAGAGGTTCTCTGCTCCAGTCTAGATGAGGCCCATTTTCTCTGCGGCGTCTCGAGAGTAATCACACCTAAACTCTGGAACTTCCAAAGGTCCTTCACACCCTTGCTGCAACTAAGAAGTTCCCCGACATACCCGTCTCCACTCGAGAGGAAGCACGAAAGTCCGCGCCCACATCCAGAGGAGACCCGTTTCCGCCTCCTAGCTCTTGAGGAGGGATCCTTTCACTGCGTGTTCGGGAAAGAATTCCCGGCGTTTCCGTCGCATCTAAAGAGGAGGCGCTCTCCACAGGAAAGGCGAGAGGAACTCCAGGGTTGTGCCACCATTCCCAGAGTCCCCAGATGTCTCAGTCCATTCCAGGGAAACCTGTTTTCCCTGCACTGCATCGACTTTCAAGCCGAGGATAGACTCACACCACGGTGGCACGTGGGACAGCCCTGTGGGAAAGCCTCGTGGGAAAGCCTCGTGGGAAACCCACAGACCCCGTGATCCTCGGGAAGGGAAGCGGGAAACTGCTGCTACAGCTCGGAGGAAAGAGCACGTGCATGCCCCCACACGATACGAGGACTGACTCCGCTGGGGAGACTCCAGAAGTACCCCAAGATCCATGTCAGAACAGGAGAGGAATCCTCCGGTTGGGGCACCAACTCCACTCAAGGTCTTAGGACCTGGCATCGACGGGAGAGAAATCCCGAAGGACCCGAGCAACTCGCATGGGGACTGGCCTTTCCTGAGGCCACCAGAGCGGGTCCCGAGGTCCTCTTCGTAACGAGAGCACCTGCCGCAACTCGAGAAAATCCAGGAGGTTCACCCCTCCAGGCGAGATGACGCCCGTTTCCCTGAGGCGTCTCGAAGCTAATCACACCTAACTTCTGGAACTTCCAAACGGTCCTTCACACCCTTGCTGCAACTCAAGAAGTTACCCGACATACCCGTCTCCACTCGAGAGGAAGCACGAGAGTCCCCCACATCCAGAGGAGCCCCGTTTCCGCCTCCTAGCTCGAGAGGAGGGATCCTTTCCCTCGTGGTCGGGAAAGAATTCCGGCGTTCCGTCGCATCTCAAGAGGAGGCGCTCTCCACAGGAAAGGGAGAGGAACTCCAGGGTCGTGCCACCATTAGAGTCCCCCAGATGTCTCAGTCCATTCCAGGGAAACCTGTTTTCCCTGCATGCCTTGACTTTCAAGCCGAGGATCGACTCACTAAACGGTGGCACGTGGGACAGCCCTGTGGGAAAGCTTCGTGGGAAAGCCTCGAGGGGAAAGACAGATCCCTTGATCCACGGAAGGGAAGCGGACACTGCAGCTACAGCTCGGGGGAAAGCGCAGGTGCATTCCACACGAGACGAGGCTGACTCCCTGGGGAGACTCAGAAGTACCCCAAGATCCATGTCAGCACTGGAGAGGAATCCTCAGGTTCTGGCACCGACCACACAAGGTCTTAGGCCCGGCATCGACGGGAGAGGAATCCCGAGAGGCCCGAGCAACTCGCATGGGGACTGGCCTTTCCTGAGGCCACCAGAGCGGGTCCTGAGGTCCCCGTCGTAAGTCGAGAGCACCTGCCACAACTCGAGAAAATCCAGGAGGTTCTCCCTCCAGGCGAGATGAGGCTCATTTCCGCTGAGGCAACTCGAGCTAATCACATCTAACATCTGGAACTTCCAAAGGATCCTTCACACCTTGCTGCAACTCAAAGACTTCCCCGACATACCGGCTCACTCGAGAGGAAGCACGAGAGTCCCGCCCATATCCAGAGGAGCCCGTTTGCCGCCTCCTAGCTCGAGAGGAGGGATCCTTTCCCTGCGTGGTCGGGAAAGAATTCCGGCGTTCCGTCGCATCTCAAGAGGGGCGCTCTCCACAGGAAAGGCAAGAGGAACTCCAGGGTCGTGCCACCATTCCCAGAGTCCCCCAGATGTCTCAGTCCATTCCAGGGAAACCTGTTTCCCTGCACTGCCTCGACTTTCAAGCCGAGGATCGACTCACACCACGGTGGCACGTGGGAAAGCCTGTGGAAAGCTCGTGGAAAGCCTCGTGGGAAAGCCTCGAGGGAAAGCCACAGATCCTTGATCCACGCGAAGGGCAAGCGTGACGCTGCTGCTACAGCTCGGGAGGAAAGGGCACAGTGCATGACCCCCACTCGAGACGAGGACTGGACTCCCTGGGGGAGACTCCAGAAGTACCTCAAGATTAATGTCAGCACTGGAGAGGAATCCTCAGGTTCCGGCACCAACTCCACACAAGATCTTTAGGCCCATGCATCGACGGGAGAGGAATCCTGAGAGGCCCCGAGAAACTCGCATGGGGACTGGCCTTTCCTGAGGCCACCAGTGCGGGTCCTGAGGTCCCCATTGTAATTCGAGAGCACCTGACGCCAACTCGAGAAAATCCAGGAGGTTCTCCCCTCCAGGCGAGATGAGGCGGCATTTCTGCTGAGGGCGTCTCGAGGCTGATCACACCTAAACTCTGGAACTTCCAAAGGGTCCTTCACACCCTTGCTGCAACTCAAGAAGTTCCCCGACATACCCGTCTCCACTCGAGAGGAAGCACGGAGAGTCCCGCCCACATCCAGAGGAGCCCCGTTTGCGCCTCCTAGCTCGAGAGGGAGGATCCTTTTCCTGCGTGGTCGGGAAGAATTCCCAGTGTTCCGTCGCATCTCAAGAGGAGGCGCTCTCCACAGGAATGGCGAGAGGAACTCCAGGGTCGTGCCACCATTCCCAGAGTCCCCAGATGTCTCAGTCCATTCCAGGGAAACTGTTTTCCCTGCACTGACTCGACTTTCAGCCGAGGATCGACAAACACACGGTGGCACGTGGGACAGCCCTGTGGGAAAGCCTCGTGGGAAAAAGCCTCGAGGGAAAGCCACAGATCCTTGCTCCACGTGAATGGAAGCGTGACACTGCTGGAACAGCCGGGAGGAAAGCGCACGTGCATGCCCCCCACTCGAGACGAGGACTGACTTCCCTGGGGAGACTCCAGAAGTACCCAAGGTCATGTCAGCACTAGTGAGGAATCCTCAGCTTCCGGCACTTTCTCACACAAGGTCTTAGGCCGCAGCATCAACGGAAGAGGAATCCGAGAGGCCCCGAGCAACTCGCATGGGGACTGGCCTTTCCTGAGGCCACCAGAGCGCGTCCCTGAGGTCCCCGTCCTAAGTCGAGAGCCTACTGCAACTCGAGAAAATTCCGGAGGTTCTCCTCCAGGCGAGATGAGGCCCATTTTCGCTGAGGTGTCTCGAGGCTAATCACACCTAACCTCTGGAACTTCCAAAGGGTCCTTCACACCCTTGCTGCAACTCAAGTAGTTCCCGACATATACCGGGTCCCACTCGAGAGGAAGCACGAGAGTCCCGCCCACATCCAGAGGAGCCCGTTTCCGCCTCCTAGCTCGAGAGGAGGGATCCTTTCCCTGCGTGGTAGGGAAAGAATTCCCGGCGTTCCCGTCATCTCAAGAGGAGGCGCTCTCCACAGGAAAGGCGAGAGGAACTCCAGGGTCGTGCCACCATTCCAGAGTCCCCAGATGTCTCAGTCCATTCCAGGGAAACCTGTTTCCCCTGCATGCTCGACTTTTCAAGCCGAGGATCGACTCACACCACGGTGGCACGTGGGACAGCCCTGTGGGAAAGCCTCGTGGGAAAGCCTCGAGGGGAAGCCACAGATCCTTGATCCACGCGAAGGGAAGCGGACTGCAGCTACAGCTCGGAAGGAAAGCACACGTGCATGCCCCCACTCGAGACAGGACTGACTCCCTGGGGAGACTCCAGAAGTACCCCAAATCCATGTCAGCACTGGAGAGGAATCCTCAGGTTCTGGCACCGACTTCACACAAGGTCTTAGGCCCGGCATCGACGGGAGAGGAATCCCGAGAGGCCCCGAGCAACTCGCATGGGGACTGGCCTTTCCTGAGGCCACCAGAGCGGGCCCTGAGTCCCCGTCGTAAATCGAGAGCCTGCCACAACTCGAGAAAATCCAGGAGGTTCTCCCCTCCAGGCGAGATGAGGCTCATTTCCGCCGTGCGTCACGAGGCTAATCACATCTAACTGGAACTTCCAAAGGGTCCTTCACACCCTTGCTGCAACTCAAGAAGTTCCCGACATACCCGTCTCCACTCGAGAGGAAGCACGACGAGAGTACCGCCCAATCCAGAGGAGCCCCGTTTCCCCTCCTAGCTCGAGAGGAAGGATCCTTTCCCTGCGTGGTCGGGAAAGAATTCCCGGCGTTCCCGTCGCATCTCAAGAAGAGGCGCTCTCCACAGGAAAGGCGAGAGGAACTGCAGGGTCGTGCCCATTCCCTGAGTCCACCAGATGTCTCAGTCCATTCCAGGGAAACCTGTTTTCCCTGCACTGCTCGACTTTCAGCGTAGGATCGACTCACCACGGTGGCACGTGGGCAGCCCTGTGGGAAAGCCTTGTGGGAAAGCCTCTTGGGAAAGCCTCGAGGGAAAGCCACAGATCACTTGATCCTCGCGAAGGGAAGCGTGACACTGCTGATACAGCTCGGGAGGAAAGCGCACGTGCATGACCCCACTCGAGACGAGGACTGACTCCCCTGGGGAGACTCACATTCAGAGGAACCCCGTTTCCGCCTGGCAGCTCGAAATGAAGGATCCTATCAGCTTAGTCAGGAAAGTTTTTTCGGCGTTCCCTTGGCATCTCAAGAGCAAGGGCTCTCATAGGAAGGCGAGAGGTACCCGGGGTCGTGCCACCATTCGAAGAGTCCCCAGATGTCTCAGTCCATTTCAGAGGAACCTGTTTTCCCTGCACTGCCTCGACTTTCAAGCCGAGGATCCACTCACACCATGGTGGCACGTGGCAGCCCTGTGGGAAAGCCTCGTGGGAAAGCTCGAGGGAAAGCCAAAGATCCCTTGATCCCCACGACGGGAAGCGTGACACATCTGCTACACTGTCCCTGAGGTCACGGTCTTATGTCGAGCACCTGCCGCAACTCGAGAAAATCCAAGAGGTTCTCTGCTCCAGTCTAGATGAGGCCCATTTTCTCTGCGGCGTCTCGAGAGTAATCACACCTAAACTCTGGAACTTCCAAAGGGTCCTTCCACCCTTGCTGCAACTAAAGAAGTTCCCCGACATACCCGTCTCCACTCGAGAGGAAGCACGAAAGTCCCGCCACATCCAGAGGAGACCCGTTTCCGCCTCCTAGCTCTTGAGGAGGGATCCTTTCACTGCGTGTTCGGGAAAGAATTCCCGGCGTTTCCCGTCGCATCTAAAGAGGAGGCGCTCTCCACAGGAAAGGCGAGAGGAACTCCAGGGTTGTGCCACCATTCCAGAGTCCCCAGATGTCTCAGTCCATTCCAGGGAAACCTGTTTTCCCTGCACTGCATCGACTTTCAAGCCGAGGATAGACTCACACCACGGTGGCACGTGGGACAGCCCTGTGGGAAAGCCTCGTGGGAAAGCCTCGTGGGAAACCACAGACCCCGTGATCCTCGCGAAGGGAAGCGGGGAACTGCTGCTACAGCTCGGGAGGAAAGAGCACGTGCATGCCCCACACGATAC
>NW_017192828.1:0-10088 GCF_001704415.2 Capra hircus
ACTCAGGTTCCGGCACCGACACACACAAGGTCTTAGCCCCGCATCGACGGAGAGGAATCCGATAGGCCCCGAGCAACTCGAATGGGGAGGACTTTCTGAGGCCACCAGGGCGGGTCCCTGAGGTCCCGGTCGTAAGTCAAGAGCACCTGCCACAACTCGAGAAAATCCAGGAGGTCTCCCCTTCAGGCGAGATGAGGCCCATTTCCGCTGAGGTGTCTCGAGGCAATCACACCTAAACTCTGGAACTTACAAAGGGTCCCTCACACCCTTGCTGCAACTCAAGAAGTTCCCCGACATACCCGTCTCCACTCCAGAGGAAGCACGAGAGAACCGCGCCCACATACAGAGGAGCCCCGTTTCCGCCTCCTATCTCGAGAGGAGGGATCCTTTCCCTGCGTGGTCGGGAAAGAATTCCTGGCGTTTCCGTCGCATCTCAAGAGGAGGCGCTCTCCACAGGAAAGGCGAGATGAACTCCAGGGTCCTGGCACCATTCCAGAGTCCCCAGATGTCTCATTCCACTCCAGGAAAAACCTTTTTTTCCCAGCAATGCCTCGAGTTACAAGCCGAGGATCGACTCACACAACGGTGGCACGTGGGACAGCCCTGTGGGAAAGCCTCGTGGGAAAGCCTCGTGGGAAAGCCTCGTGGGAAAGAAAGCCTCGAGGGAAAGCCCACAGATACCCTGATCCACCGAATGGAAGCGCGACTCTGCTGCTACAGCTCGAGAGGAAAGCGCACGTGCATGCCCCACTCGAGACGAGGACTGACCCCCCTGGGGAGACTCCAGAAGTACCCAAGATCCATGTCAGCATTGGAGAGGAATCCTCAGGTTCCGGAACTGACTCCACACAAGGTCTTAGGCCCCGGTATCGACGGGAGAGGAATCCCGAGAGGCCCCCCGCGCAACTTCGCATGGGGAATGGCCTTTCCTGAGGCCACCAGAGCGAGTCCCTGAGGTCCGGGTCGTAAGTCGAGAGGCACCTGCCGCAACTCGAGAACATCCAGGAGGTTCTCCCTCGCAGGCGAGATTGAGGCCCCATTTCCCGCTGAGGCGTCTCGAGGCTAAATCACACCTAATACTCTGGAACTTCCAAAGGGTCCTTCACACCCTTGCTGGCCACTCAAGAAGTTCCCCGACATACCCGTCTCCACTCCGAGAGGAAGCACGAGAGTCCCGCCCACATCCAAAGGAGCCCCGTTTCCGTCTCCTAGCTCGAGAGGAGGGATCCTTTCCCCTGCGTGGTCTGGGAAAGAATTCCCGGCGTTCCCGTCGCATCTCAAGAGCAGGCGCTCTCCACAGGAAAGGCGAGAGGAACTCCAGATTCGTGCTACCGTTTCCCAGAGTCCCCCAAATGTCTGCGTCCATTCCAGGGAAAACAGTTTTCCCTGCACTGCCTTGACTTTCAAGCCGAGGATCGACTTACACCACGGTGGCACATGGGACAGCCCTGTGGGAAAGCCTCGTGGGAAAGCCTCGTGGCAAAGCCTCGTGAGAAAGCCTCGAGGGAATGCCAACAGATCCCTTGTTCCACGTGAAGGAAAGGGTGACACTGCGGCTACAGCTCGGGAGGAAATCGCACGTGCATGCCCCCACTCGAGACGAGGACAGACTCCGCTGGGGAGACTCCAGAAATACCCCAAGATCCATGTCAGAACTGGAGAGGAAACCTCAGGTCTGGCACCGACTCCACACCAGGTCTTAGGCCCCGATGATCGACGTGGAGAGGAATCCCGAGAGACCCCCGAGAGGCCCCCGAGCAACTCCCAAGGGACTGGCCTTTCCTGAGGCCACCAGAGCGGGTCCCTGAGGTCCCCGTCGTAAGTCAAGAGCACCTGCGCAACTCGAGGAAAATCCAGGAGGTTCTCCCCTCCAGGCGAGATGAGGCCCATTTCCGCTGAGGCGTCTCGAGGCTAATCACACCTAACTCTGGAACTTCCAAAGGGTCCTTCACACCCTTGCTGGAACTCAAGAAGTTCCGCGACATACCCGTCTCCACTCGAGAGGAAGCACGAGAGTCCCGCCCACATCCAGAGGAGCCCCGTTTCCGCCTCCTAGCTCGAGAGGAGGGATCCTTTCCCTGCGTGGTCGGGAAAGAATTCCCGGCGTTCCTGTCGCATCTCAAGAGGAGGCGCTCTCCACAGGAAAGGCGAGAGGAACTCCAGGGTCGTGCCACCATTCCCAGAGTCCCCCAGATGTCTCAGTCCATTCCAGGGAAACCTGTATTCCCTGCACTGCCTCGACGTTTCAAGCCGAGGATCGACTCACACCACGGTGGCACGTGGGACAGCCCTGTGGGAAAGCCTCGTGGGAAAGCCTCGTGGGAAAGCCTCGAGGGAATGCCACAGATCCCTTGTTCCACGTGAAGGAAAGGGTGACACTGCGGCTACAGCTCGGGAGGAAATCGCACGTGCATGCCCCCACTCGAGACGAGGACTGACTCCGCTGGGGAGACTCCAGAATACCCCAAGATCCATGTCAGAACTGGAGAGGAAACCTCAGGTCTGGCACCGACTCCACACCAGGTCTTAGGCCCCGATATCGACTGGAGAGGAATCCCGAGAGACCCCCGAGAGGCCCCCGAGCAACTCGCAAGGGGACTGGCCTTTCCTGAGGCCACCAGAGCGGGTCCCTGAGGTCCCCGTCGTAAGTCGAGAGCACCTGCCGCAACTCGAGAGAAATCCAGGAGGTTCTCCCCTCCAGGCGAGATGAGGCCCATTTCCGCTGAGGCGTCTCGAGGCTAATCACACCTAAACTCTGGAACTTCCAAAGGGTCCTTCACACCCTTGCTGGAACTCAAGAAGTTCCGCAACATTCCCGACTCCACTCGAGAGGAAGCACGAGAGTCCCGCCCACATCCAGAGGAGCCCCGTTTCCGCCTCCTAGCTCGAGAGGTGGGATCCTTTTCTGCGTGGTCGGGAAAGAATTCCCGGCGTTCCCGTCGCATCTCAAGATGAGGCGCTCTCCACAGGAAAGGCGAGAGGAACTCCAGGGTCGTGCCACCATTCCCAGAGTCGCCCAGATATCTCAGTCCATTCCAGGGAAACCTGTATTCCCTGCACTGCCTCAACTTTCAAGCCGAGGATCGACTCACACCACGGTGGCACGTGGGACAGCCCTGTGGGAAAGCCTCGTGGGAAAACCTCGTGGGAAAGCCTCGAGGGAAAGCCACAGATCCCTTGATCCACTCGAAGGGAAGCGTGACACTGCTGCTACAGCTGGGGAGGAAAGCGCATGTGCATGCCCCCACTCGAGACGAGGACTGACTCCCGTGGGGAGACTCCAGAAGTACCCCAAGATCCATGTCAGCACTGGAGAGGATTCCTCAGGTTCCGGCACTGACTCCACACAAGGTCTTAGGCCCCAGCATCGACGGGAGAGGAAACCCGAGAGGCCCCCGAGAGGCCACCGAGTAACTCGCATGGGGACTGGCCCTTTCCTGAGGCCACCAGAGAGGGTCCCTGAGGTCCCCTGTCGTAAGTCGAGAGCACCTGCCGCAACTCGAGAAAATCCAGGAGGTTCTCCCCTCCAGGCGAGATGAGGCCCATTTCCGCTGAGGCGTCTCCAGGCTAATCACACCTAAACTCTGGAACTTCCAAAGGGTCCTTCACACCCATGCTGCAACTCAAGAAGTTCCACGACATACCCGACTCCACTAGAGAGGAAGCACGAGAGTCCCGCCCACATCCAGAGGAGCCCCGTTTCCGCCTCCTTGCTCGAGAGGACGGATCCTTTCCCCGCGTTGTCGGGAAAGAATTCCCGGCGTTCCCATCGCATCTCAAGTGGAGGCGCTCTCCACAGGAAAGGCGAGAGGAACTCCAGGGACGTGCCACCATTCCCAGAGTCCCCCAGATGCCTCAGTCCATTCCAGGGAAACCAGTTTTCCCGGCACTGCCTCGACTTTCAAGCCGAGGATCGACTCACAACACGGTGGCACGTGGGACAGCCCTGTGGGAAAGCCTCAGGGGGAAAGCCTTTTGGGAAAGCCTCGAGGGAATGCCCCAGATCCCTTGTTCCACGCGAAGGGAAGCGTGACACAGCTGCTACAGCTCGGGAGTAAAGGGCACGTGCATGACCCAACTCGAGACAAGGATTGACTTCCCTGGGGAGATTCCAGAAGTACCCAAAGATCCATGTCAGCACTGTAGAGGAATCCTCAGGTCCTGGCACCGACTCCACACAAGGTCTTAGGCCCCGGCATCGACGGGAGAGGAATCCCGAGACGCCCCCGAGTAACTCGCAAGGAAATTTCCTTTACCGATGCCACCTGGGCGCGTCCCTGAGGTCCCCGTCGTAAGTCCAGTGCACCTGACACAACTCGAGAAAATCCAAGAGGTTCTGCCCCTCCCAGGCGAGATGAGGCCCATTTCCGCTGAGGCGTCCTGAGGCTAATCACACCTGACCTCTGGAACTTCCAACGGGATCCTTCACACCTTTGCTGCAACTCAAGAAATTCCCTGACATACCCGTCTCCACTCGAGAGGAAGCACGAGAGTCCGGACCACATCCAGAGGAGCCCCGTTTCCACCTCCTAGCTCGAGAGGAGGGATCCTTTCCCTGCGTGCTCGAGAAAGAATTCCCGGCGTTCCTGTCGCAACTCAAGAGGAGGCGCTCTCCACAGGAAAGGCGAGAGGAACTCCGGGGTCATGCCAGCATTCCCAGAGTCCCCCAGATGTCTCAGTCCATTCCAGGGAAACCTGTTTTCTCTGCACTGTTTTGACTTTCAAGCCGAGGATAGACTCACACCACGGTGGCACGTGGGACAGCCCTGTGGGAAAGCCTCGTGGGAAAGCCTCGTGGGAAAGCCTCGAGGGAATGCCACAGATCCCTTGTTCCACGTGAAGGAAAGGGTGACACTGCGGCTACAGCTCGGGAGGAAATCGCACCTGCATGCCCCCACTCGAGACGAGGACTGACTCCGCTGGGGAGACTCCAGAAGTACCCCAAGATCCATGTCAGAACTGGAGAGGAAACCTCAGGTCTGGCACCGACTCCACACAAGGTCTTAGGCCCCGATATCGACTGGAGAGGAATCCCGAGAGACCCCCGAGAGGCCCCGAGCAACTCCCAAGGGGACTGGCCTTTCCTGAGGCCACCAGAGCGGGTCCCTGAGGTCCCCGTCGTAAGTCAAGAGCACCTGCCTTAACTCGAGAAAATCCAGGAGGTTCTCCCCTCCAGGCGAGATGAGGCCCATTTCCGCTGAGGCGTCTCGAGGCTAATCACACCTAAACTCTGGAACTTCCAAAGGGTCCTTCACACCCTTGCTGGAACTCAAGAAGTTCCGCAACATTCCCGACTCCACTCGAGAGGAAGCACGAGAGTCCCGCCCACATCCAGAGGAGCCCCGTTTCCGCCTCCTAGCTCGAGAGGAGGGATCCTTTCCCTGCGTGGTCGGGAAAGAATTCCCGGCGTTCCCGTCGCATCTCAAGTAGGCGCTCTCCACAGGAAAGGCGAGAGGAACTCCAGGGTCGTGTCACCATTCCCAGAGTCGCCCAGATGTCTCAGTCCATTCCAGGGAAACCTGTATTCCCTGCACTGCCTCAACTTTCAAGCCGAGGATCGACTCACACCACGGTGGCACGTGGGACAGCCCAGTGGGGAAAGCCTCGTGGGAAAACCTCGTGGGAAAGCCTCGAGGGAAAGCCACAGATCCCTTGATCCTCTCGAAGGGAAGGCGTGACACTGCTGCTACAGCTGGGGAGGAAAGCGCATGTGCATGCCCCCACTCGAGACGAGGACTGACTCCCTGGGGAGACTCCAGACGTACCCCAAGATCCATGTCAGCACTGGAGAGGATTCCTCAGGTTCCGGCACTGACTCCACACAAGGTCTTAGGCCCCAGCTTCGACGGGAGAGGAAACCCGAGAGGCCCCCGAGAGGCCACCGAGAAACTCGCATGGGGACTGGCCTTTCCTGAGGCCAGAGAGCGGGTCCCTGAGGACCCTGTCGTAAGTCGAGAGCGCCTGCCGCAACTCGAGAAAATCCAGGAGGTTCTCCCTTCCAGGCGAGATGAGGCCCATTTCTGCTGAGACGTCTCGAGGCTAATCACACCTAACCTCTGGAAGTTCCAAAGGGTCCTTCACAACCTTTCTGCAACTCAAGAAGTTCCCCGACATTCCCGTTTCCACTCGAGAGGAAGCACGAGAGTTCCGCCCACATCCAGAGGAGCCCCGTTTCCGCCTCATAGCTCGATAGGAGGGATCCTTTCCCTGCGTGGTCGTGAAAGAATTCCCGGCGTTCCCGTTACATCTCAAGAGGGGGCGCACTCCACAGGAAAGGCGAGAGGAACTCCAGTGTGGTCCACCTTTCCCAGATCCCCCAGATGTCTCAGTCCATTCCACGGAAGCCTGTTTTCCCTGCACTGCCTCAACTTTCTAGCCGAGGATCGACTGACACCACGGTGGCACGTGGGACATCACTGTGGGAAAGCGTCGTGGGAAGCCTGGTGGGAAAGCGTCGTGGGAAAGCCTCGTGGAAAGCCTCGAGGGAAAGCCACTGATTCTAGGATACACTCGAAGGGAAGCATGACACTGCTGCTACAGCTCGGGAGGAAAGCGCACGTGCATGCCCCCACTCGAGACAAGGACTGACTCCCCTGAGGAGACTCCAGAAATACCCCAAGGTCCATGTCAGCACTGGAGAGGAATCCTCAGGTTCCGGCACCGACTCCACACAAGGTCTTAAGCATCGGCATCGGCAGGAGAGGAATCCCGAGAGGCCCCCTAGCAACACGCATGGGGACTGGCGTTTCCTGAGGCCACCAGAGCGGGTCCCTGAGGTCCCCGTCGTAAGTCGAGAGCACCTGCCGCAACTCGAGAAAATCCAGGAGGTTCTACCCACCAGGCGAGATGAGGCCCATTTCCGCTGAGGTGTCTCGAGGCTAATCACACCTAACCTCTGGAAATTCCAAAGGGTCCTTCACAACCTTGCTGCAACTCAAGAAGATCCCTGACATACCAGTCTCCACCCGAGAGGAAGCACGAGAGTCCCACCCACATCCAGAGGAGCCCCGTTTCCGCCTCCTAGCTCGAGAGGAGGATCCTTTCCCTGCGTGGTCAGGAAAGAATTCCCGGCGTTCCCGTCGCATCTCAAGAGGAGGCGCTCTCCACAGGAAAGGCGAGAGGAACTCCAGGGTCGTGCCACCATTCCCAGAGTCCCCCAGATGTATCAGTCCATTCCAGGGAAACCTGTTTTCCCTGCACTGCCTCGACTTTCAAGCCGAGGATCAACTCACACAACGGTGGCACGTGGGACATCCCTGTGGGAAAGCCTCGTGGGAAAGCCTCGTGGGAAAGCCTCGAGGGAAAGACACAGATCCCTTGATTCTCGCGAAGGGAAGCGTGACACTGCTGCTACAGCTCGGGAAGGAAATCGCACGTGCATGCCCGCCTCTCCGAGATGAGTACTGGACTCCCTCGGGAGGCTCTAGAAGTTCCCCAAGATCCATGCCGGCATTGGAGAGGAATCCTCAACGTTCTGGAACTGAGTCCACACAAGGTCTTAGGCCCCCAGCATCGACGGGAGAGGAATCCCGAGAGGCCCCCGGAGCAACTCGCATGGGGACTGGCCTTTCCTGGAGCCCCACCAGAGTGGACTCCCCAGGGGAGTGGCGTCCCTAGCAGTGTCATGCTTCCCTTCGCGGGATCAAGATCTGTGCTTTCCCTCGAGGCTTTCCCGCCGACGCTTTCCACGAAAGGCTTTCCCAGTGGGCTGTCCCCGTGCCACCGGGTGTGAGTCGATCCTAGCTTGAAAGTTCAAGGCAGTGCAAGGAAAACAGGTTTCCTGGAATGGACCTGAGACATCTGTGGGACTCTGGAATGGTGGCAGACACTGGAGTTCCTCTCTTGTTCCTGTGGAGAGTGCCCGAGCAACTTGCATGGGACTGGCCTTTCATGAGGCAACCAGAGCGGGTCTCTGAGGTCCAAGTCGTAAGTCGAGAGCTCCTGCTGCCAACTCGAGAAAAATCCAGGAGGTTTCCTCCCCTCCAGGCGAGATGTGGCCCATATCCGATGACGCGTCTCGAGGCTATTCAACAAGCGTCTGGAACTAACAAACGGGGCTTCAAACCCTAGCTGCAACTCAAGAAGTTCCCCGAAATACACCTCTCCACTCGAGAGGAAGCAGGAGAGTCCCGCCCACATCCAGAGTAGCCCCGTTACTGCCTCCTAGCTCGAGAGGAGGGATCCTTTCACTGAGTGGTCGGTCAAGTATTCCCGGAGTTCCCGACTCATCTCAAGAGGAGGCGCTATCCACAGGAAAGGCGAGAGGAACTCCAGATTCGTGCACCCATTCCCAGAGTCCCCCAGATGTCTCAGTCCATTCCAGGGAAACCTGTTTCCCTACACTGCCTCGACTTTCAGGACCGAGGATCCCACTCACACCAACCGGTGGCACTTGGCACAGCCCTTAGGGAAATCCCTCGAGGGAAAGCCACAGATCCCTTGATCCATGCGAAGAGAAGCGTGACACTGCTGCTACAGCTTGGGAGGAAAGCGCACGTGCATGCCCTCCACTCGAGATGAGGACTGACTCCACTGGGGAGACTACAGAAGTACCCCAAGATCTATCTCAGCACTGGAGAGGAATCCTCAGGTTCCGGCACCGACTCCACACAAGGTCTTAGACCCGGCATCGACGGGAGAGAAATCCCGAGAGGCCCCCGAGCAACTCGCATGGGGACTGGCCTTACCTGAGGCCACCAGAGCGGGTCCCTGAGGTCCCCGTCTTAAAGTCGAGAGCACCTGCACCAACTCGAGAAAATGCAGGAGGTTCTCCCTCCAGGGGAGATGAGGCCCATTTCCTCTGAGGCGTCCCCCAGGCTAATTACACCTAACCTCTGGAACTTCCAAAGGGTCCTTCACACCCATTGCTGCAACTCAAGAAGTTCCCGACGTACCCGTCTCCACTCGAGAGAGGAAGCACGAGAGTCCCGCCCACATCCAGAGGAGCCCCGTTTCCGCCTCATAGCTCGAGAGGAGGGATCTTTCCCTGCGTGGTCGGGAAAGAATTCCCGGCGTTCCCGTCGCATCTCAATTGGAGGCGCTCTCCACAGGAAAGGAGAGAGGAACTCCAGGGTCGTGCCACCATTCCCAGAGTCTTCCAGACGTCTCAGTCCATTCCAGGGAAACCTGTTTTCCCTGCACTGCCTCGACTTTCAAGCCAAGGATCGACTCACACCTCGGTGGCACGTGGGACAGCCCTGTGGGAAAGCCTGGTGGGAAAGCAAAGTCTCGTGGGAAAGCCTCATGGGAAAGCCTCGTGGGAAAGCCTCGAGGGAAAGCCACAGATCCCTTGATCCACCTGAAGGGAAGCGTGAAACTGCTGCTGCAGCTCGGGAGGAAAGCGCACGTGCATGCCCCCACTCGAGACGAGGACTGACTCCCCTGGGGAGACTCCAGAAGTACCCCAAGATCCATGTCAGCACTGGAGAGGAATCCTCAGGTTCCGGCACCGACTCCACACAAGATCTTAGGCCCCGGCATCGACGGGAGAGGAATCCTGAGAGGCCCCCGAGCAACTCGCATGGGGACTGGCCTTTCCTGAGGCCACTAGAGCGGGTCCCTGAGGTCCCCGTCGTAAGTCGAGAGCACCTGCCGCAACTCGAGAAAATACAGGAGGTTCTCCCCTCCAGGCGAGATGAGGCCCATTTCCGCTGAGGCGTCTCGAGGCTAATCACACCTAACCTCTGGAACTTCCAAAGGGTCCTTCACACCCTTGCTGCAACTCAAGAAGTTCCCCGACATACCCGTCTCCACTCGAGAGGAAGCACGAGAGTTCTGCCACATCCAGATGGCCCCCGTGTCCGCCTCCTAGCTCGAGAGGGGATCCTTTCCCTGCGTGGTCGGAAAAGAATTCCAGGCGTTCCGTCGCATCTCAAGAGGAGGCCTCTCCGCCGGAAAGGCGAGAGGATCTCCAGGGTCGTCCACCATTACCAGAGTCCCACAGATGTCTCAGTCCATTCCAGGGAAACCTGTTTCCCTGCACTGCCTCGACTTTCAAGCCGAGGATCGACTCACACCACGGTGGCTCCTGGGACAGCCTTGTGGGAAAGCCACGTGGGAAAGCCCTCGTGGGAAAGCCTCGAGGGAAA
>NW_017192829.1:0-31752 GCF_001704415.2 Capra hircus
AAGGAGTAGCTGAGCCGAGAGAAGCGCCAAGTGCGTTTCGCGGATACGACGCTGCTCTCTTCCTGGAGAGGCTTAAGAGGCAGTCTGGCGCTCGCACCTATCAGAGCATCTTGGTGCCAGGAACTTCTGGCCTAGATGCGGGCCAACTGAACAGAGCTAAGAATCTGCCTGTAACTGAAAGTCGCACTGTAGCTTCATGTAAGCAGGCAATTTCAGCTTGACGGGGGACTTGCCTGCGTCCTCTTACGCCCGAGGAGGCTCGCTTGCCTGCTGGCTGTGCACATCGCCTAGATCAATGGGTGCGGGGCGCCAAAGGGCTCCTCCAGCAGGTCTTGGCCTCAGGGGCTGCTTCGCGCCTGAGTTGGGGCTGTGAAGCAGGAAACCCAGTACACGCCAGGTTCAGGCCCAACACCGCACTGTCTCTGCTGGGGAGGAGAGTGCTAAGGGAAACCTAACGTCTGTCATACACATTGCTTGAACCCAAGGAAAGCCTCCGTTGTGTGCGGGGCTGAAAACCCAGCCAGGGCACCTGGGAGCCCTGGTGCTCTGCCGTGTGGCGCTTGAAATCTGGGCGGCCAAGCAAACCCGCTGGAGGAGGCCCTGAGTTGGGCCCTTCCCTTCCCTCTGACAGAATTCTTCAACTTGCTGCGAGCCCTTGCAGTGTAGCCAACCCACACAGCCCGCTAAGCTCTGCTTAAGGAGGACTGGGACGCTAATGCAAAAGGCCAAGCCAGGATTGGAAGCTGAGGCAAGAAAGGCGCCAGTGGTCGACTCCAGGCCTGCTGCCGTGCCCTTCGCGAGAGGCAGCCTAAAAGGGCAAAGGCAAGTCTGGCAAGGCTAGCCTCCCGGCCAGAGCAAGCCTGCGCCAGCGAACTCTGGCGCAGATCGGGCTCTGACCAGAGCTAGAGGCTCTGGCGTACTGGAAGGCGCACTTAGCTCCGTGCAAGCAGGGCTTCCACTTGAAGCGGGCTGGTTGCCTCCTCCTTCCCGCGAGGAGGCTCGCTACACTGCTGGCTGTGCATGCGCCTATCAGGCGGGGGCGCAGGGCTCCTCCAGCAGGTTTGCCTCAGGGGCTGGCTTCCCTGAGTTGAGGCTGTGGGCAAGGTGACTCAAGACACGCAGAATCAGGCCCTAAAGCGCAACCACATGCACATTCTCTGCGTGGGGCAGGAGAGTGCTAGGAAGCCTACGTCGTGTCATAGCACTTTCTGCACCAAGGAATCACGCCTCCGTGTGTGCGGGGCTTGAAAACCCAGCAGAGGGCCCTGGGAGCCTGTGGCTATTTTTTTCTTCGGTCAGCGGTCGCTAGATTCTAGCGGACCTAGAAACCTGGAAGGAGCCCTGCAGTTGCCCTTCCCTTCCCTCTGACAGAGCTCATCCACTGCTGAAGCGCCTTGGCAGTGTTGCAACCCACGACGCTCACTCCTAAGCCGCTCCCCAACCAACTGCCTGCCTATGTGCAAAAGCAAGGCAGGATTTGAGCTGCGAGGCAAGGAAGGAACCAGTGGACGTCTCCCAGCTCAGCTCAAGGGACAGCTCGCTTCCTGGGGAGGGAGCCTAAAAGCATAGGCAAGTCATGGGCAAGGCGAGCCCGCGGGCCGAGCAGCCTCGCCGCGCAGAGGAACATCTGCCAGATCTGGGCTCTGAGCAGAGGCTATAGAGCTCTGCCCGTACTGGAGGCCCAATTAGGCTCCTGAAAGCAGGGCTTTCCTCTTGACTGGGCTCGTGCTGGCTCCTGCCATCTTCTCCCGAGAGGCCTCGCTATCACTGCTGCTGTGGCTCACTCGCCTATGCCAGGGGCGCGCGTAGAGGCCCTCCAGCAAGGTCTTGCCCTAGAGGGGACTGACTCTCACCTGACGTTGGGGGCTGTGGGCGGGAACGCCAGACACGCAAGATCAAAGGAACCCCCAACAACACCTGCACATCTCTCTGGCTGGGAGAAGAGTGCTAGGGACCTACGTTGTCATCACACGTTTCCTGAGGCACCGACGGAAGTCAGCATCCTGGGTGTGCGGGATGAAAACCGCCAGGCCAGGGCCCCTTGGACCTGGTGGCTCTCCGTGCGGGGCTTGATCTGGGCGAGCCAAGGCAACGCTGGAGGAAGCCCTGCAGTTGCCACTATACCTTTTCCTCTGACAGACTTCTCACGCTTGGCGCGCCTGTGGCAGTGTCAAACCACCAGCCCGCATAGCTCTCCAATCTAGAGGACGTGGGAGCCTTAAGTGAAAGGCAAGGCAGGTTGGAGGCTGAAGCAAGAAGGCGGCAGTGCGACTTTCCCGGCCTCCACAGCCAATGCTCCTTCCTGGGGATGGAGGCCTAAAAAGCAAGGCAAGTCTGGCGATAGGCTACGCCTATGGCAGAGCAAGCTCATTGCAGTCCAAGGAACTCCTGGGCCCAGAATCGGGCCTCTGAGAGAGCTAGAGTCTGCCGTAACTGGAAGCGGCACCTTTAGCTGTCGATGACAAAGAGGGCTTTCGGCTTGACTCGGGACTGCTGCCTCCATCTTCCTCCCGAGGAGGCCTCGCTCCCCCCTGCCTGGCTGTGCTATCAGCCTATCAGGCGTGGCGCCGCAGGCTTCCTCTCAGCAGGTCTTGCCTCAAAGGGGCTGCTTCGCGCCTGAGTTGGGGGCTTGTGGGCAGGAAAGCCAGACAGCGGCAGGATCAGCCCCAACCACCGGTGCACATGTCTCTGCTGGGGAGGAGAAGTGGCTAGGCAGAACTACTACGTCTGTCATACACTTTCTGGGCACAGACAAGGAATCTGCCGCTCTGTGTGTGCGGGGGCTGAAGAACCGCCAGCCAGGGGCCTGGGAGCCTGGGCTCATCGTGTGGCGCTGAATCGTGGGCGGCCTAAGCAACGGCGACTGGAGAGCCGACTTGCAGTGTGCCTTTCCTTCGCCGTCTGAACAGAATTCTCAGCTGCTGGAAGCCCTTGCAGTGTGCAACCCACCAGCCCCTAAGCTCTCCATAAGGAGACGGGACGCTAAGTGGCAAAGGCAAAGGCAAGATTGGTAGCTGAGGCAAGAAAGGCGCCAGTGGCACCTCCCGAAGGCTCCTGCTGCCTGCTCCTTCCTGGAGAGGCAAGCCTAAAAAGCAAGGCAAGTCTGGGCAAAGGGCTAGCCCCCGCAGAGCAACGCCATCGCGCTCAGGAACTCCTGGCAGATCGGGGTCTAGAGCAGAAGGCTTAGAGGCTCTGCTCGATCTGGAAGCGCACTTAGCTTCCGCGTGCAAGCAGGGCTTTTAAACTTGTTCGGGCTGTGGCTGCCTACCTCTATCCCCGAGGAAGCTTCGCTTCCCTGCTGGCTGTGCTCTTCGCCTTAAATCAGGCGGGGGCAGTGGCTCCTCCAGCAGGTCCTTTCCGCTCAGGGCTGCTTCCCCTGAGTTGGGGCTTGTGGGCAGGAAACCCAGACTGCAGGATAGGCCCCAAACACCATGCACAATGTCTCTGCTGGGAGGGAAGAAGTGCTAGGGAAACTCAACGTCTGTCATACACATTTCTGGGCAACACCAATGGAATCAGCCTCGCGTGTTGCGGGGCTGAAAACACCAAGCCAGGGGCCCATGGGAGCCTGTGGCTCTCGGCTGCAGGCGGCTGATTCCTAGGCGGCCTAGAAACGCGTCTGGAGGAAGTCCATGCAGTTGCCGCTTCCCTTCCTCTGACAGAGTTCTCACTGCTGAAAGCCCTTGGCCAGTGTGCAACCCAGCCACCCCTAAGCCCTCCCCAACGACGCCTGGCACCTATGTGCAAAGGCAAGGCAGGATTGGAGCTGAAGGCAAGGAAGGCACCAGTGGCGTCTCCCAGGCTCGCTCAGACAGCTCCTTCCTGGGGAGGGAGCCTAAAAGCAAGGCAAGTCTGGCAAGGCGAGCCCCCGGCCGAGCAGCCTCGCGCCAGAAACTCTGCCAGATCGGGGCTCTGAGCAGAGCTAGAGCTCTGCCGTACTGGAGGCCCATTAGCTCCGTGCAAGCAGGGCTTTCCTCTTGACTGGGCTCGGCTGCCTCCTCTTCTCCCGAGGAGGCTCGCTACACTGCTGGCTGTGCTCTCGCCTATCAGGCGGGCGCGCAGGGCTCCTCCAGCAGGTCTTGCCTCAGGGGCTGCTTCCCCTGAGTTGAGGGCTGTGGGCGGGGAACCCAGACACGCAGGATAAGGCCCCAACCACCTGCACATGTCTCTGCTGGGGAGGAGAGTGCTAGGGAACCTACGTCTCTCACACACTTTCTAGGCACCCACGGAGTCAGCCTCTGGGAGTGTGGGGATGCAAAACCCAGCCAGGGGCCCTTGGAACCTGGTGCTCTCCGTGCGGAGCTTTGTCTGGGCGGCCAAGGAACCGCTGAAGGAGCCCTGCTGTTGCCCTTCGCTTCCCTCTGACAGAGCTTTCACTGCTGGAGCCCTTGGCAGTGTGCAACCCACCAGCCCCTAAGCCCTCCTCAAGGACGCTTGGGACCTAAGTGCAAAGGCAAGGCAGGGGTAGAGCTGAAGCCAGGAAGGCGCCAGTGGCGTTTCCGAGCCTCACACAGCCTGCTCCTTCCTGGGGAGGGAGCCTTAAAGCAAGGCAAGTCTGCGCAAGGCTCGCCTATGGCAGAGCATCTTGGTGCCAGGAACTCTGCCAGATCGGGCCTCTGAACAGAGCTAGAGATCTGCCGTACTGGAGTCGCACTTAGCTTCGTGTAAGCAGGGATTTCAGCTTGACGGGGACTTGCTGCCTCCTCTTCCCCCGAGGAGGCTCGCTTCCCTGCTGGCTGTGCACTCGCCTATCAGGCGGGGGCGCAGGGCTCCTCCAGCAGGTCTTGCCTCAGGGGCTGCTTCCCCTGAGTTGGGGCTGTGGGCAGGAACCCAGACACGCAGGATCAGGCCCCAAACACCTGCACATGTCTCTGCTGGGGAGGAGAGTGCTAGGGAACCTACGTCTGTCATACACTTTCTGGGCACCCAAGGAATCAGCCTCCGTGTGTGCGGGGCTGAAAACCCCAGCCAGGGGCCCTGGGAGCCTGGTGCTCTCCGTGTGGCGCTGAATCTGGGCGGCCAAGCAACCGCTGGAGGAGCCCTGCAGTTGCCCTTCCCTTCCCTCTGACAGAGTTCTCACTGCTGGAGCCCTTGGCAGTGTGCAACCCACCAGCCCCTAAGCTCTCCTTAAGGAGGACTGGGACCTAAGTGCAAAGGCAAGGCAGGATTGGAGCTGAGGCAAGAAAGGCGCCAGTGGCGACTCCCAGGCTCCTGCTGCCTGCTCCTTCCTGGAGAGGCAGCCTAAAAGCAAGGCAAGTCTGGGCAAGGCGAGCCCCCGGCAGAGCAGCCTCGCGCCAGGAACTCTGCCAGATCGGGGCTCTGAGCAGAGCTAGAGCTCTGCCGTACTGGAGGCCCACTTAGCTCCGTGCAAGCAGGGCTTTCCTCTTGACTTGGGCTCGGCTGCCTCCTCTTCTCCCGAGGAGGCTCGCTTACACTGCTGGCTGTGCTCTCGCCTATCAGGCGGGCGCGCAGGGCTCCTCCAGCAGGTCTTGCCTCAGGGGCTGCTTCCCCTGAGTTGGGGCTGTGGGCAGGAACCCAGACACGCAGGATCAGGCCCCAAACCACCTGCACATGTCTCTGCTGGGGAGGAGAGTGCTAGGGAACCTACGTCTGTCATACACTTTCTGGGCACCCAAGGAATCAGCCTCCGTGGTGTGCGGGGCTGAAAACCCCAGCCAGGGGCCCTTGGAGACCTGGTGCTCTCCGTGCGGCGCTTGATCTGGGCGGCCAAGAACCGCTGGAGGAGCCCTGCAGTTGCCCTTCGCTTCCCTCTGACAGAGCTTCTCACTGCTGGAGCCCTTGGCAGTGTGCAACCCACCAGCCCCTAAGCCTCCTCAAGGACGGCTGGGACCTAAGTGCAAAGGCAAGGCAGGATTGGAGCTGAGGCCAGGAAGGCGCCAGTGGCGTCTCCCGAGGCTCACTCATGCCTGCTCCTTCCTGGGAGGGCAGCCTAAAAGCAAGGCAAGTCTGCGCAAGGCTGCCGCCTATGGCAGAGCATCTTGGCTGCCAGGAACTCTGCCAGATCGGGCCTCTGAGCAGAGCTAGAGCTCTGCCGTACTGGAGGCGCACTTAGCTTCCGTGCAAGCAGGGCTTTCAACTTGACGGGGACTGGGCTGCCTCCTCTTCCCCCGAGGAGGCTCGCTTCCCTGCTGGCTGTGCACTCGCCTATCAGGCGGGGGCGCAGGGCTCCTCCAGCAGGTCTTGCCTCAGGGGCTGCTTCCCCTGAGTTGGGGCTGTGGGCAGGAACCCAGACACGCAGGATCAGGCCCCAAACACCTGCACATGTCTCTGCTGGGGAGGAGAGTGCTAGGGAACCTACGTCTGTCATACACTTTCTGGGCACCCAAGGAATCAGCCTCCGTGTGTGCGGGGCTGAAAACCCCAGCCAGGGGCCCTGGGAGCCTGGTGCTCTCGGTGCGGCGCTGATTCTAGGCGGCCTAGAAACCGCTGGAGGAGCCCTGCAGTTGCCCTTCCCTTCCCTCTGACAGAGCTCTCACTGCTGAAGCCCTTGGCAGTGTGCAACCCACCACCCCCTAAGCCCTCCCCAACGACGCCTGGCACCTATGTGCAAAGGCAAGGCAGGATTGGAGCTGAGGCAAGGAAGGCACCAGTGGCGTCTCCCAGGCTCGCTCAGACAGCTCCTTCCTGGGGAGGGAGCCTAAAAGCAAGGCAAGTCTGGGCAAGGCGAGCCCCCGGCCGAGCAGCCTCGCGCCAGAAACTCTGCCAGATCGGGGCTCTGAGCAGAGCTAGAGCTCTGCCGTACTGGAGGCCCACTTAGCTCCGTGCAAGCAGGGCTTTCCTCTTGACTGGGCTCGGCTGCCTCCTCTTCTCCCGAGGAGGCTCGCTACACTGCTGGCTGTGCTCTCGCCTATCAGGCGGGCGCGCAGGGCTCCTCCAGCAGGTCTTGCCTCAGGGGCTGCTTCCCCTGAGTTGAGGCTGTGGGCGGGAACCCAGACACGCAGGATAAGGCCCCAACCACCTGCACATGTCTCTGCTGGGGAGGAGAGTGCTAGGGAACCTACGTCTCTCACACACTTTCTAGGCACCCACGGAGTCAGCCTCTGGGAGTGTGGGGATGCAAAACCCAGCCAGGGGCCCTTGGAACCTGGTGCTCTCCGTGCGGAGCTTTGTCTGGGCGGCCAAGGAACCGCTGAAGGAGCCCTGCTGTTGCCCTTCGCTTCCCTCTGACAGAGCTTTCACTGCTGGAGCCCTTGGCAGTGTGCAACCCACCAGCCCCTAAGCCCTCCTCAAGGACGCTTGGGACCTAAGTGCAAAGGCAAGGCAGGGGTAGAGCTGAAGCCAGGAAGGCGCCAGTGGCGTTTCCGAGCCTCACACAGCCTGCTCCTTCCTGGGGAGGGAGCCTTAAAGCAAGGCAAGTCTGCGCAAGGCTCGCCTATGGCAGAGCATCTTGGTGCCAGGAACTCTGCCAGATCGGGCCTCTGAACAGAGCTAGAGATCTGCCGTACTGGAGTCGCACTTAGCTTCGTGTAAGCAGGGATTTCAGCTTGACGGGGACTTGCTGCCTCCTCTTCCCCCGAGGAGGCTCGCTTCCCTGCTGGCTGTGCACTCGCCTATCAGGCGGGGGCGCAGGGCTCCTCCAGCAGGTCTTGCCTCAGGGGCTGCTTCCCCTGAGTTGGGGCTGTGGGCAGGAACCCAGACACGCAGGATCAGGCCCCAAACACCTGCACATGTCTCTGCTGGGGAGGAGAGTGCTAGGGAACCTACGTCTGTCATACACTTTCTGGGCACCCAAGGAATCAGCCTCCGTGTGTGCGGGGCTGAAAACCCCAGCCAGGGGACCTGGGAGCCTGGTGCTCTCCGTGTGGCGCTGAATCTGGGCGGCCAAGCAACCGCTGGAGGAGCCCTGCAGTTGCCCTTCCCTTCCCTCTGACAGAATTCTCACTGCTGGAGCCCTTGGCAGTGTGCAACCCACCAGCCCCTAAGCTCTCCTTAAGGAGGACTGGGACCTAAGTGCAAAGGCAAGGCAGGATTGGAGCTGAGGCAAGAAAGGCGCCAGTGGCGACTCCCAGGCTCCTGCTGCCTGCTCCTTCCTGGAGAGGCAGCCTAAAAGCAAGGCAAGTCTGGGCAAGGCTAGCCCCCGGCAGAGCAGCCTCGCGCCAGGAACTCTGCCAGATCGGGGCTCTGAGCAGAGCTAGAGCTCTGCCGTACTGGAGGCGCACTTAGCTCCGTGCAAGCAGGGCTTTCAACTTGACGGGGCTGGGCTGCCTCCTCTTCCCCCGAGGAGGCTCGCTTCCCTGCTGGCTGTGCACTCGCCTATCAGGCGGGGGCGCAGGGCTCCTCCAGCAGGTCTTGCCTCAGGGGCTGCTTCCCCTGAGTTGGGGCTGTGGGCAGGAACCCAGACACGCAGGATCAGGCCCCAACCACCTGCACATGTCTCTGCTGGGGAGGAGAGTGCTAGGGAACCTACGTCTGTCATACACTTTCTGGGCACCCAAGGAATCAGCCTCCGTGTGTGCGGGGCTGAAAACCCCAGCCAGGGGCCCTGGGAGCCTGGTGCTCTCGGTGCGGCGCTGATTCTAGGCGGCCTAGAAACCGCTGGAGGAGCCCTGCAGTTGCCCTTCCCTTCCCTCTGACAGAGCTCTCACTGCTGAAGCCCTTGGCAGTGTGCAACCCACCACCCCCTAAGCCCTCCCCAACGACGCCTGGCACCTATGTGCAAAGGCAAGGCAGGATTGGAGCTGAGGCAAGGAAGGCACCAGTGGCGTCTCCCAGGCTCGCTCAGACAGCTCCTTCCTGGGGAGGGAGCCTAAAAGCAAGGCAAGTCTGGGCAAGGCGAGCCCCCGGCCGAGCAGCCTCGCGCCAGAAACTCTGCCAGATCGGGGCTCTGAGCAGAGCTAGAGCTCTGCCGTACTGGAGGCCCACTTAGCTCCGTGCAAGCAGGGCTTTCCTCTTGACTGGGCTCGGCTGCCTCCTCTTCTCCCGAGGAGGCTCGCTACACTGCTGGCTGTGCTCTCGCCTATCAGGCGGGCGCGCAGGGCTCCTCCAGCAGGTCTTGCCTCAGGGGCTGCTTCCCCTGAGTTGAGGCTGTGGGCGGGAACCCAGACACGCAGGATAAGGCCCCAACCACCTGCACATGTCTCTGCTGGGGAGGAGAGTGCTAGGGAACCTACGTCTCTCACACACTTTCTAGGCACCCACGGAGTCAGCCTCTGGGAGTGTGGGGATGCAAAACCCAGCCAGGGGCCCTTGGAACCTGGTGCTCTCCGTGCGGAGCTTTGTCTGGGCGGCCAAGGAACCGCTGAAGGAGCCCTGCTGTTGCCCTTCGCTTCCCTCTGACAGAGCTTTCACTGCTGGAGCCCTTGGCAGTGTGCAACCCACCAGCCCCTAAGCCCTCCTCAAGGACGCTTGGGACCTAAGTGCAAAGGCAAGGCAGGGGTAGAGCTGAAGCCAGGAAGGCGCCAGTGGCGTTTCCGAGCCTCACACAGCCTGCTCCTTCCTGGGGAGGGAGCCTTAAAGCAAGGCAAGTCTGCGCAAGGCTCGCCTATGGCAGAGCATCTTGGTGCCAGGAACTCTGCCAGATCGGGCCTCTGAACAGAGCTAGAGATCTGCCGTACTGGAGTCGCACTTAGCTTCGTGTAAGCAGGGATTTCAGCTTGACGGGGACTTGCTGCCTCCTCTTCCCCCGAGGAGGCTCGCTTCCCTGCTGGCTGTGCACTCGCCTATCAGGCGGGGGCGCAGGGCTCCTCCAGCAGGTCTTGCCTCAGGGGCTGCTTCCCCTGAGTTGGGGCTGTGGGCAGGAACCCAGACACGCAGGATCAGGCCCCAAACACCTGCACATGTCTCTGCTGGGGAGGAGAGTGCTAGGGAACCTACGTCTGTCATACACTTTCTGGGCACCCAAGGAATCAGCCTCCGTGTGTGCGGGGCTGAAAACCCCAGCCAGGGGCCCTGGGAGCCTGGTGCTCTCCGTGTGGCGCTGAATCTGGGCGGCCAAGCAACCGCTGGAGGAGCCCTGCAGTTGCCCTTCCCTTCCCTCTGACAGAATTCTCACTGCTGGAGCCCTTGGCAGTGTGCAACCCACCAGCCCCTAAGCTCTCCTTAAGGAGGACTGGGACCTAAGTGCAAAGGCAAGGCAGGATTGGAGCTGAGGCAAGAAAGGCGCCAGTGGCGACTCCCAGGCTCCTGCTGCCTGCTCCTTCCTGGAGAGGCAGCCTAAAAGCAAGGCAAGTCTGGGCAAGGCTAGCCCCCGGCAGAGCAGCCTCGCGCCAGGAACTCTGCCAGATCGGGGCTCTGAGCAGAGCTAGAGCTCTGCCGTACTGGAGGCGCACTTAGCTCCGTGCAAGCAGGGCTTTCAACTTGACTGGGGCTGGGCTGCCTCCTCTTCCCCCGAGGAGGCTCGCTTCCCTGCTGGCTGTGCACTCGCCTATCAGGCGGGGGCGCAGGGCTCCTCCAGCAGGTCTTGCCTCAGGGGCTGCTTCCCCTGAGTTGGGGCTGTGGGCAGGAACCCAGACACGCAGGATCAGGCCCCAACCACCTGCACATGTCTCTGCTGGGGAGGAGAGTGCTAGGGAACCTACGTCTGTCATACACTTTCTGGGCACCCAAGGAATCAGCCTCCGGTGTGTGCGGGGCTGAAAACCCCAGCCAGGGGCCCTGGGAGCCTGGTGCTCTCCGGTGCGGCGCTGATTCTAGGGCGGCCTAGAAACCGCTGGAGGAGCCCTGCAGTTGCCCTTCGCTTCCCTCTGACAGAGCTTCTCACTGCTGGAAGCCCTTGGCAGTGTGCAACCCACCAGCCCCTAAGCCCTCCTCAAGCGACGCCTGGGCACCTAATGTGCAAAGGCAAGGCAGGATTGGAGCTGAGGCAAGGAAGGCAGCCAGTGGCGTCTCCCAGGCTCGCTCAGACAGCTCCTTCCTGGGGAGGGAGCCTAAAAGCAAGGCAAGTCTGGGCAAGGCGAGCCCTCGGCCAGAGCAGCCTCGGCGCCAGAAACTCTGCCAGATCGGGGCTCTGAGCAGAGCTAGAGCTCTGCCGTACTGGAGGCGCACTTAGCTCCGTGCAAGCAGGGCTTTCAGCTTGACTGGGGCTCGGCTGCCTCCTCTTCTCCCGAGGAGGCTCGCTACCCTGCTGGCTGTGCTCTCGCCTATCAGGCGGGCGCGCAGGGCTCCTCCAGCAGGTCTTGCCTCAGGGGCTGCTTCCCCTGAGTTGGGGCTGTGGGCAGGAACCCAGACACGCAGGATCAGGCCCCAACCACCTGCACATGTCTCTGCTGGGGAGGAGAGTGCTAGGGAACCTACGTCTGCTCACTACACTTTCTAGGCACCCACGGAAGTCAGCCTCCTGGTAGTGTGCGGGGACTGCAAAACCCCAGCCAGGGGCCCTTGGGAGCCTGGTGCTCTCCGTGCGGCAGCTTGATCTGGGCGGCCAAGGAACCGCTGGAAGGAGCCCTGCTAGTTGCCCTTCGCTTCCCTCTGACAGAGCTTTCACTGCTGGAGCCCTTGGCAGTGTGCAACCCACCAGCCCCTAAGCCCTCCTCAAGGACGCTTGGGACCTAAGTGCAAAGGCAAGGCAGGGATATGGAGCTGAGGCAAGGAAGGCGCCAGTGGCGTCTTCCGAGGCCTCACTCAGCCTGCTCCTTCCTGGGGAGGGAGCCTTAAAAGCAAGGCAAGTCTGGGCAAGGCTAGCGCCTATGGCAGAGCATGCCTTGGCGCCAGGAACTCTGCCAGATCGGGGCCTCTGAAGCAGAGCTAGAGCATCTGCCGTACTGGAGGCGCACTTAGCTTCCGTGCAAGCAGGGCTTTCAGCTTGACGGGGACTTGGCTGCCTCCTCTTCCCCCGAGGAGGCTCGCTTCCCTGCTGGCTGTGCACTCGCCTATCAGGCGGGGGCGCAGGGCTCCTCCAGCAGGTCTTGCCTCAGGGGCTGCTTCCCCTGAGTTGGGGCTGTGGGCAGGAACCCAGACACGCAGGATCAGGCCCCAAACACCTGCACATGTCTCTGCTGGGGAGGAGAGTGCTAGGGAACCTACGTCTGTCATACACTTTCTGGGCACCCAAGGAATCAGCCTCCGTGTGTGCGGGGCTGAAAACCCCAGCCAGGGGCCCTGGGAGCCTGGTGCTCTCCGTGTGGCGCTGATCTGGGCGGCCAAGCAACCGCTGGAGGAGCCCTGCAGTTGCCCTTCCCTTCCCTCTGACAGAATTCTCACTGCTGGAGCCCTTGGCAGTGTGCAACCCACCAGCCCCTAAGCTCTCCTTAAGGAGGACTGGGACCTAAGTGCAAAGGCAAGGCAGGATTGGAGCTGAGGCAAGGAAGGCGCCAGTGGCGACTCCCAGGCTCCTGCTGCCTGCTCCTTCCTGGGAGAGGCAGCCTAAAAGCAAGGCAAGTCTGGGCAAGGCTAGCCCCCGGCAGAGCAGCCTCGGCGCCAGGAACTCTGCCAGATCGGGGCTCTGAGCAGAGCTAGAGCTCTGCCGTACTGGAGGCGCACTTAGCTCCGTGCAAGCAGGGCTTTCAACTTGACGGGGCTGGCTGCCTCCTCTTCCCCCGAGGAGGCTCGCTTCCCTGCTGGCTGTGCACTCGCCTATCAGGCGGGGGCGCAGGGCTCCTCCAGCAGGTCTTGCCTCAGGGGCTGCTTCCCCTGAGTTGGGGCTGTGGGCAGGAACCCAGACACGCAGGATCAGGCCCCAAACACCTGCACATGTCTCTGCTGGGGAGGAGAGTGCTAGGGAACCTACGTCTGTCATACACTTTCTGGGCACCCAAGGAATCAGCCTCCGTGTGTGCGGGGCTGAAAACCCCAGCCAGGGGCCCTGGGAGCCTGGTGCTCTCGGTGCGGCGCTGATTCTAGGCGGCCTAGAAACCGCTGGAGGAGCCCTGCAGTTGCCCTTCCCTTCCCTCTGACAGAGCTCTCACTGCTGAAGCCCTTGGCAGTGTGCAACCCACCACCCCCTAAGCCCTCCCCAACGACGCCTGGCACCTATGTGCAAAGGCAAGGCAGGATTGGAGCTGAGGCAAGGAAGGCACCAGTGGCGTCTCCCAGGCTCGCTCAGACAGCTCCTTCCTGGGGAGGGAGCCTAAAAGCAAGGCAAGTCTGGGCAAGGCGAGCCCCCGGCCGAGCAGCCTCGCGCCAGAAACTCTGCCAGATCGGGGCTCTGAGCAGAGCTAGAGCTCTGCCGTACTGGAGGCCCACTTAGCTCCGTGCAAGCAGGGCTTTCCTCTTGACTGGGCTCGGCTGCCTCCTCTTCTCCCGAGGAGGCTCGCTACACTGCTGGCTGTGCTCTCGCCTATCAGGCGGGCGCGCAGGGCTCCTCCAGCAGGTCTTGCCTCAGGGGCTGCTTCCCCTGAGTTGAGGCTGTGGGCGGGAACCCAGACACGCAGGATAAGGCCCCAACCACCTGCACATGTCTCTGCTGGGGAGGAGAGTGCTAGGGAACCTACGTCTCTCACACACTTTCTAGGCACCCACGGAGTCAGCCTCTGGGAGTGTGGGGATGCAAAACCCAGCCAGGGGCCCTTGGAACCTGGTGCTCTCCGTGCGGAGCTTTGTCTGGGCGGCCAAGGAACCGCTGAAGGAGCCCTGCTGTTGCCCTTCGCTTCCCTCTGACAGAGCTTTCACTGCTGGAGCCCTTGGCAGTGTGCAACCCACCAGCCCCTAAGCCCTCCTCAAGGACGCTTGGGACCTAAGTGCAAAGGCAAGGCAGGGGTAGAGCTGAAGCCAGGAAGGCGCCAGTGGCGTTTCCGAGCCTCACACAGCCTGCTCCTTCCTGGGGAGGGAGCCTTAAAGCAAGGCAAGTCTGCGCAAGGCTCGCCTATGGCAGAGCATCTTGGTGCCAGGAACTCTGCCAGATCGGGCCTCTGAACAGAGCTAGAGATCTGCCGTACTGGAGTCGCACTTAGCTTCGTGTAAGCAGGGATTTCAGCTTGACGGGGACTTGCTGCCTCCTCTTCCCCCGAGGAGGCTCGCTTCCCTGCTGGCTGTGCACTCGCCTATCAGGCGGGGGCGCAGGGCTCCTCCAGCAGGTCTTGCCTCAGGGGCTGCTTCCCCTGAGTTGGGGCTGTGGGCAGGAACCCAGACACGCAGGATCAGGCCCCAAACACCTGCACATGTCTCTGCTGGGGAGGAGAGTGCTAGGGAACCTACGTCTGTCATACACTTTCTGGGCACCCAAGGAATCAGCCTCCGTGTGTGCGGGGCTGAAAACCCCAGCCAGGGGCCCTGGGAGCCTGGTGCTCTCCGTGTGGCGCTGAATCTGGGCGGCCAAGCAACCGCTGGAGGAGCCCTGCAGTTGCCCTTCCCTTCCCTCTGACAGAATTCTCACTGCTGGAGCCCTTGGCAGTGTGCAACCCACCAGCCCCTAAGCTCTCCTTAAGGAGGACTGGGACCTAAGTGCAAAGGCAAGGCAGGATTGGAGCTGAGGCAAGAAAGGCGCCAGTGGCGACTCCCAGGCTCCTGCTGCCTGCTCCTTCCTGGAGAGGCAGCCTAAAAGCAAGGCAAGTCTGGGCAAGGCTAGCCCCCGGCAGAGCAGCCTCGCGCCAGGAACTCTGCCAGATCGGGGCTCTGAGCAGAGCTAGAGCTCTGCCGTACTGGAGGCGCACTTAGCTCCGTGCAAGCAGGGCTTTCAACTTGACGGGGCTGGGCTGCCTCCTCTTCCCCCGAGGAGGCTCGCTTCCCTGCTGGCTGTGCACTCGCCTATCAGGCGGGGGCGCAGGGCTCCTCCAGCAGGTCTTGCCTCAGGGGCTGCTTCCCCTGAGTTGGGGCTGTGGGCAGGAACCCAGACACGCAGGATCAGGCCCCAACCACCTGCACATGTCTCTGCTGGGGAGGAGAGTGCTAGGGAACCTACGTCTGTCATACACTTTCTGGGCACCCAAGGAATCAGCCTCCGTGTGTGCGGGGCTGAAAACCCCAGCCAGGGGCCCTGGGAGCCTGGTGCTCTCGGTGCGGCGCTGATTCTAGGCGGCCTAGAAACCGCTGGAGGAGCCCTGCAGTTGCCCTTCCCTTCCCTCTGACAGAGCTCTCACTGCTGAAGCCCTTGGCAGTGTGCAACCCACCACCCCCTAAGCCCTCCCCAACGACGCCTGGCACCTATGTGCAAAGGCAAGGCAGGATTGGAGCTGAGGCAAGGAAGGCACCAGTGGCGTCTCCCAGGCTCGCTCAGACAGCTCCTTCCTGGGGAGGGAGCCTAAAAGCAAGGCAAGTCTGGGCAAGGCGAGCCCCCGGCCGAGCAGCCTCGCGCCAGAAACTCTGCCAGATCGGGGCTCTGAGCAGAGCTAGAGCTCTGCCGTACTGGAGGCCCACTTAGCTCCGTGCAAGCAGGGCTTTCCTCTTGACTGGGCTCGGCTGCCTCCTCTTCTCCCGAGGAGGCTCGCTACACTGCTGGCTGTGCTCTCGCCTATCAGGCGGGCGCGCAGGGCTCCTCCAGCAGGTCTTGCCTCAGGGGCTGCTTCCCCTGAGTTGAGGCTGTGGGCGGGAACCCAGACACGCAGGATAAGGCCCCAACCACCTGCACATGTCTCTGCTGGGGAGGAGAGTGCTAGGGAACCTACGTCTCTCACACACTTTCTAGGCACCCACGGAGTCAGCCTCTGGGAGTGTGGGGATGCAAAACCCAGCCAGGGGCCCTTGGAACCTGGTGCTCTCCGTGCGGAGCTTTGTCTGGGCGGCCAAGGAACCGCTGAAGGAGCCCTGCTGTTGCCCTTCGCTTCCCTCTGACAGAGCTTTCACTGCTGGAGCCCTTGGCAGTGTGCAACCCACCAGCCCCTAAGCCCTCCTCAAGGACGCTTGGGACCTAAGTGCAAAGGCAAGGCAGGGGTAGAGCTGAAGCCAGGAAGGCGCCAGTGGCGTTTCCGAGCCTCACACAGCCTGCTCCTTCCTGGGGAGGGAGCCTTAAAGCAAGGCAAGTCTGCGCAAGGCTCGCCTATGGCAGAGCATCTTGGTGCCAGGAACTCTGCCAGATCGGGCCTCTGAACAGAGCTAGAGATCTGCCGTACTGGAGTCGCACTTAGCTTCGTGTAAGCAGGGATTTCAGCTTGACGGGGACTTGCTGCCTCCTCTTCCCCCGAGGAGGCTCGCTTCCCTGCTGGCTGTGCACTCGCCTATCAGGCGGGGGCGCAGGGCTCCTCCAGCAGGTCTTGCCTCAGGGGCTGCTTCCCCTGAGTTGGGGCTGTGGGCAGGAACCCAGACACGCAGGATCAGGCCCCAAACACCTGCACATGTCTCTGCTGGGGAGGAGAGTGCTAGGGAACCTACGTCTGTCATACACTTTCTGGGCACCCAAGGAATCAGCCTCCGTGTGTGCGGGGCTGAAAACCCCAGCCAGGGGCCCTGGGAGCCTGGTGCTCTCCGTGTGGCGCTGAATCTGGGCGGCCAAGCAACCGCTGGAGGAGCCCTGCAGTTGCCCTTCCCTTCCCTCTGACAGAATTCTCACTGCTGGAGCCCTTGGCAGTGTGCAACCCACCAGCCCCTAAGCTCTCCTTAAGGAGGACTGGGACCTAAGTGCAAAGGCAAGGCAGGATTGGAGCTGAGGCAAGAAAGGCGCCAGTGGCGACTCCCAGGCTCCTGCTGCCTGCTCCTTCCTGGAGAGGCAGCCTAAAAGCAAGGCAAGTCTGGGCAAGGCTAGCCCCCGGCAGAGCAGCCTCGCGCCAGGAACTCTGCCAGATCGGGGCTCTGAGCAGAGCTAGAGCTCTGCCGTACTGGAGGCGCACTTAGCTCCGTGCAAGCAGGGCTTTCAACTTGACGGGGCTGGGCTGCCTCCTCTTCCCCCGAGGAGGCTCGCTTCCCTGCTGGCTGTGCACTCGCCTATCAGGCGGGGGCGCAGGGCTCCTCCAGCAGGTCTTGCCTCAGGGGCTGCTTCCCCTGAGTTGGGGCTGTGGGCAGGAACCCAGACACGCAGGATCAGGCCCCAACCACCTGCACATGTCTCTGCTGGGGAGGAGAGTGCTAGGGAACCTACGTCTGTCATACACTTTCTGGGCACCCAAGGAATCAGCCTCCGTGTGTGCGGGGCTGAAAACCCCAGCCAGGGGCCCTGGGAGCCTGGTGCTCTCGGTGCGGCGCTGATTCTAGGCGGCCTAGAAACCGCTGGAGGAGCCCTGCAGTTGCCCTTCCCTTCCCTCTGACAGAGCTCTCACTGCTGAAGCCCTTGGCAGTGTGCAACCCACCACCCCCTAAGCCCTCCCCAACGACGCCTGGCACCTATGTGCAAAGGCAAGGCAGGATTGGAGCTGAGGCAAGGAAGGCACCAGTGGCGTCTCCCAGGCTCGCTCAGACAGCTCCTTCCTGGGGAGGGAGCCTAAAAGCAAGGCAAGTCTGGGCAAGGCGAGCCCCCGGCCGAGCAGCCTCGCGCCAGAAACTCTGCCAGATCGGGGCTCTGAGCAGAGCTAGAGCTCTGCCGTACTGGAGGCCCACTTAGCTCCGTGCAAGCAGGGCTTTCCTCTTGACTGGGCTCGGCTGCCTCCTCTTCTCCCGAGGAGGCTCGCTACACTGCTGGCTGTGCTCTCGCCTATCAGGCGGGCGCGCAGGGCTCCTCCAGCAGGTCTTGCCTCAGGGGCTGCTTCCCCTGAGTTGAGGCTGTGGGCGGGAACCCAGACACGCAGGATAAGGCCCCAACCACCTGCACATGTCTCTGCTGGGGAGGAGAGTGCTAGGGAACCTACGTCTCTCACACACTTTCTAGGCACCCACGGAGTCAGCCTCTGGGAGTGTGGGGATGCAAAACCCAGCCAGGGGCCCTTGGAACCTGGTGCTCTCCGTGCGGAGCTTTGTCTGGGCGGCCAAGGAACCGCTGAAGGAGCCCTGCTGTTGCCCTTCGCTTCCCTCTGACAGAGCTTTCACTGCTGGAGCCCTTGGCAGTGTGCAACCCACCAGCCCCTAAGCCCTCCTCAAGGACGCTTGGGACCTAAGTGCAAAGGCAAGGCAGGGGTAGAGCTGAAGCCAGGAAGGCGCCAGTGGCGTTTCCGAGCCTCACACAGCCTGCTCCTTCCTGGGGAGGGAGCCTTAAAGCAAGGCAAGTCTGCGCAAGGCTCGCCTATGGCAGAGCATCTTGGTGCCAGGAACTCTGCCAGATCGGGCCTCTGAACAGAGCTAGAGATCTGCCGTACTGGAGTCGCACTTAGCTTCGTGTAAGCAGGGATTTCAGCTTGACGGGGACTTGCTGCCTCCTCTTCCCCCGAGGAGGCTCGCTTCCCTGCTGGCTGTGCACTCGCCTATCAGGCGGGGGCGCAGGGCTCCTCCAGCAGGTCTTGCCTCAGGGGCTGCTTCCCCTGAGTTGGGGCTGTGGGCAGGAACCCAGACACGCAGGATCAGGCCCCAAACACCTGCACATGTCTCTGCTGGGGAGGAGAGTGCTAGGGAACCTACGTCTGTCATACACTTTCTGGGCACCCAAGGAATCAGCCTCCGTGTGTGCGGGGCTGAAAACCCCAGCCAGGGGACCCTGGGAGCCTGGTGCTCTCCGTGTGGCGCTGAATCTGGGCGGCCAAGCAACCGCTGGAGGAGCCCTGCAGTTGCCCTTCCCTTCCCTCTGACAGAATTCTCACTGCTGGAGCCCTTGGCAGTGTGCAACCCACCAGCCCCTAAGCTCTCCTTAAGGAGGACTGGGACCTAAGTGCAAAGGCAAGGCAGGATTGGAGCTGAGGCAAGAAAGGCGCCAGTGGCGACTCCCAGGCTCCTGCTGCCTGCTCCTTCCTGGAGAGGCAGCCTAAAAGCAAGGCAAGTCTGGGCAAGGCTAGCCCCCGGCAGAGCAGCCTCGCGCCAGGAACTCTGCCAGATCGGGGCTCTGAGCAGAGCTAGAGCTCTGCCGTACTGGAGGCGCACTTAGCTCCGTGCAAGCAGGGCTTTCAACTTGACGGGGCTGGGCTGCCTCCTCTTCCCCCGAGGAGGCTCGCTTCCCTGCTGGCTGTGCACTCGCCTATCAGGCGGGGGCGCAGGGCTCCTCCAGCAGGTCTTGCCTCAGGGGCTGCTTCCCCTGAGTTGGGGCTGTGGGCAGGAACCCAGACACGCAGGATCAGGCCCCAACCACCTGCACATGTCTCTGCTGGGGAGGAGAGTGCTAGGGAACCTACGTCTGTCATACACTTTCTGGGCACCCAAGGAATCAGCCTCCGTGTGTGCGGGGCTGAAAACCCCAGCCAGGGGCCCTGGGAGCCTGGTGCTCTCGGTGCGGCGCTGATTCTAGGCGGCCTAGAAACCGCTGGAGGAGCCCTGCAGTTGCCCTTCCCTTCCCTCTGACAGAGCTCTCACTGCTGAAGCCCTTGGCAGTGTGCAACCCACCACCCCCTAAGCCCTCCCCAACGACGCCTGGCACCTATGTGCAAAGGCAAGGCAGGATTGGAGCTGAGGCAAGGAAGGCACCAGTGGCGTCTCCCAGGCTCGCTCAGACAGCTCCTTCCTGGGGAGGGAGCCTAAAAGCAAGGCAAGTCTGGGCAAGGCGAGCCCCCGGCCGAGCAGCCTCGCGCCAGAAACTCTGCCAGATCGGGGCTCTGAGCAGAGCTAGAGCTCTGCCGTACTGGAGGCCCACTTAGCTCCGTGCAAGCAGGGCTTTCCTCTTGACTGGGCTCGGCTGCCTCCTCTTCTCCCGAGGAGGCTCGCTACACTGCTGGCTGTGCTCTCGCCTATCAGGCGGGCGCGCAGGGCTCCTCCAGCAGGTCTTGCCTCAGGGGCTGCTTCCCCTGAGTTGAGGCTGTGGGCGGGAACCCAGACACGCAGGATAAGGCCCCAACCACCTGCACATGTCTCTGCTGGGGAGGAGAGTGCTAGGGAACCTACGTCTCTCACACACTTTCTAGGCACCCACGGAGTCAGCCTCTGGGAGTGTGGGGATGCAAAACCCAGCCAGGGGCCCTTGGAACCTGGTGCTCTCCGTGCGGAGCTTTGTCTGGGCGGCCAAGGAACCGCTGAAGGAGCCCTGCTGTTGCCCTTCGCTTCCCTCTGACAGAGCTTTCACTGCTGGAGCCCTTGGCAGTGTGCAACCCACCAGCCCCTAAGCCCTCCTCAAGGACGCTTGGGACCTAAGTGCAAAGGCAAGGCAGGGGTAGAGCTGAAGCCAGGAAGGCGCCAGTGGCGTTTCCGAGCCTCACACAGCCTGCTCCTTCCTGGGGAGGGAGCCTTAAAGCAAGGCAAGTCTGCGCAAGGCTCGCCTATGGCAGAGCATCTTGGTGCCAGGAACTCTGCCAGATCGGGCCTCTGAACAGAGCTAGAGATCTGCCGTACTGGAGTCGCACTTAGCTTCGTGTAAGCAGGGATTTCAGCTTGACGGGGACTTGCTGCCTCCTCTTCCCCCGAGGAGGCTCGCTTCCCTGCTGGCTGTGCACTCGCCTATCAGGCGGGGGCGCAGGGCTCCTCCAGCAGGTCTTGCCTCAGGGGCTGCTTCCCCTGAGTTGGGGCTGTGGGCAGGAACCCAGACACGCAGGATCAGGCCCCAAACACCTGCACATGTCTCTGCTGGGGAGGAGAGTGCTAGGGAACCTACGTCTGTCATACACTTTCTGGGCACCCAAGGAATCAGCCTCCGTGTGTGCGGGGCTGAAAACCCCAGCCAGGGGACCCTGGGAGCCTGGTGCTCTCCGTGTGGCGCTGAATCTGGGCGGCCAAGCAACCGCTGGAGGAGCCCTGCAGTTGCCCTTCCCTTCCCTCTGACAGAATTCTCACTGCTGGAGCCCTTGGCAGTGTGCAACCCACCAGCCCCTAAGCTCTCCTTAAGGAGGACTGGGACCTAAGTGCAAAGGCAAGGCAGGATTGGAGCTGAGGCAAGAAAGGCGCCAGTGGCGACTCCCAGGCTCCTGCTGCCTGCTCCTTCCTGGAGAGGCAGCCTAAAAGCAAGGCAAGTCTGGGCAAGGCTAGCCCCCGGCAGAGCAGCCTCGCGCCAGGAACTCTGCCAGATCGGGGCTCTGAGCAGAGCTAGAGCTCTGCCGTACTGGAGGCGCACTTAGCTCCGTGCAAGCAGGGCTTTCAACTTGACGGGGCTGGGCTGCCTCCTCTTCCCCCGAGGAGGCTCGCTTCCCTGCTGGCTGTGCACTCGCCTATCAGGCGGGGGCGCAGGGCTCCTCCAGCAGGTCTTGCCTCAGGGGCTGCTTCCCCTGAGTTGGGGCTGTGGGCAGGAACCCAGACACGCAGGATCAGGCCCCAACCACCTGCACATGTCTCTGCTGGGGAGGAGAGTGCTAGGGAACCTACGTCTGTCATACACTTTCTGGGCACCCAAGGAATCAGCCTCCGTGTGTGCGGGGCTGAAAACCCCAGCCAGGGGCCCTGGGAGCCTGGTGCTCTCGGTGCGGCGCTGATTCTAGGCGGCCTAGAAACCGCTGGAGGAGCCCTGCAGTTGCCCTTCCCTTCCCTCTGACAGAGCTCTCACTGCTGAAGCCCTTGGCAGTGTGCAACCCACCACCCCCTAAGCCCTCCCCAACGACGCCTGGCACCTATGTGCAAAGGCAAGGCAGGATTGGAGCTGAGGCAAGGAAGGCACCAGTGGCGTCTCCCAGGCTCGCTCAGACAGCTCCTTCCTGGGGAGGGAGCCTAAAAGCAAGGCAAGTCTGGGCAAGGCGAGCCCCCGGCCGAGCAGCCTCGCGCCAGAAACTCTGCCAGATCGGGGCTCTGAGCAGAGCTAGAGCTCTGCCGTACTGGAGGCCCACTTAGCTCCGTGCAAGCAGGGCTTTCCTCTTGACTGGGCTCGGCTGCCTCCTCTTCTCCCGAGGAGGCTCGCTACACTGCTGGCTGTGCTCTCGCCTATCAGGCGGGCGCGCAGGGCTCCTCCAGCAGGTCTTGCCTCAGGGGCTGCTTCCCCTGAGTTGAGGCTGTGGGCGGGAACCCAGACACGCAGGATAAGGCCCCAACCACCTGCACATGTCTCTGCTGGGGAGGAGAGTGCTAGGGAACCTACGTCTCTCACACACTTTCTAGGCACCCACGGAGTCAGCCTCTGGGAGTGTGGGGATGCAAAACCCAGCCAGGGGCCCTTGGAACCTGGTGCTCTCCGTGCGGAGCTTTGTCTGGGCGGCCAAGGAACCGCTGAAGGAGCCCTGCTGTTGCCCTTCGCTTCCCTCTGACAGAGCTTTCACTGCTGGAGCCCTTGGCAGTGTGCAACCCACCAGCCCCTAAGCCCTCCTCAAGGACGCTTGGGACCTAAGTGCAAAGGCAAGGCAGGGGTAGAGCTGAAGCCAGGAAGGCGCCAGTGGCGTTTCCGAGCCTCACACAGCCTGCTCCTTCCTGGGGAGGGAGCCTTAAAGCAAGGCAAGTCTGCGCAAGGCTCGCCTATGGCAGAGCATCTTGGTGCCAGGAACTCTGCCAGATCGGGCCTCTGAACAGAGCTAGAGATCTGCCGTACTGGAGTCGCACTTAGCTTCGTGTAAGCAGGGATTTCAGCTTGACGGGGACTTGCTGCCTCCTCTTCCCCCGAGGAGGCTCGCTTCCCTGCTGGCTGTGCACTCGCCTATCAGGCGGGGGCGCAGGGCTCCTCCAGCAGGTCTTGCCTCAGGGGCTGCTTCCCCTGAGTTGGGGCTGTGGGCAGGAACCCAGACACGCAGGATCAGGCCCCAAACACCTGCACATGTCTCTGCTGGGGAGGAGAGTGCTAGGGAACCTACGTCTGTCATACACTTTCTGGGCACCCAAGGAATCAGCCTCCGTGTGTGCGGGGCTGAAAACCCCAGCCAGGGGCCCTGGGAGCCTGGTGCTCTCCGTGTGGCGCTGAATCTGGGCGGCCAAGCAACCGCTGGAGGAGCCCTGCAGTTGCCCTTCCCTTCCCTCTGACAGAATTCTCACTGCTGGAGCCCTTGGCAGTGTGCAACCCACCAGCCCCTAAGCTCTCCTTAAGGAGGACTGGGACCTAAGTGCAAAGGCAAGGCAGGATTGGAGCTGAGGCAAGAAAGGCGCCAGTGGCGACTCCCAGGCTCCTGCTGCCTGCTCCTTCCTGGAGAGGCAGCCTAAAAGCAAGGCAAGTCTGGGCAAGGCTAGCCCCCGGCAGAGCAGCCTCGCGCCAGGAACTCTGCCAGATCGGGGCTCTGAGCAGAGCTAGAGCTCTGCCGTACTGGAGGCGCACTTAGCTCCGTGCAAGCAGGGCTTTCAACTTGACGGGGCTGGGCTGCCTCCTCTTCCCCCGAGGAGGCTCGCTTCCCTGCTGGCTGTGCACTCGCCTATCAGGCGGGGGCGCAGGGCTCCTCCAGCAGGTCTTGCCTCAGGGGCTGCTTCCCCTGAGTTGGGGCTGTGGGCAGGAACCCAGACACGCAGGATCAGGCCCCAACCACCTGCACATGTCTCTGCTGGGGAGGAGAGTGCTAGGGAACCTACGTCTGTCATACACTTTCTGGGCACCCAAGGAATCAGCCTCCGTGTGTGCGGGGCTGAAAACCCCAGCCAGGGGCCCTGGGAGCCTGGTGCTCTCGGTGCGGCGCTGATTCTAGGCGGCCTAGAAACCGCTGGAGGAGCCCTGCAGTTGCCCTTCCCTTCCCTCTGACAGAGCTCTCACTGCTGAAGCCCTTGGCAGTGTGCAACCCACCACCCCCTAAGCCCTCCCCAACGACGCCTGGCACCTATGTGCAAAGGCAAGGCAGGATTGGAGCTGAGGCAAGGAAGGCACCAGTGGCGTCTCCCAGGCTCGCTCAGACAGCTCCTTCCTGGGGAGGGAGCCTAAAAGCAAGGCAAGTCTGGGCAAGGCGAGCCCCCGGCCGAGCAGCCTCGCGCCAGAAACTCTGCCAGATCGGGGCTCTGAGCAGAGCTAGAGCTCTGCCGTACTGGAGGCCCACTTAGCTCCGTGCAAGCAGGGCTTTCCTCTTGACTGGGCTCGGCTGCCTCCTCTTCTCCCGAGGAGGCTCGCTACACTGCTGGCTGTGCTCTCGCCTATCAGGCGGGCGCGCAGGGCTCCTCCAGCAGGTCTTGCCTCAGGGGCTGCTTCCCCTGAGTTGAGGCTGTGGGCGGGAACCCAGACACGCAGGATCAGGCCCCAACCACCTGCACATGTCTCTGCTGGGGAGGAGAGTGCTAGGGAACCTACGTCTCTCACACACTTTCTAGGCACCCACGGAGTCAGCCTCTGGGAGTGTGGGGATGCAAAACCCAGCCAGGGGCCCTTGGAACCTGGTGCTCTCCGTGCGGAGCTTTGTCTGGGCGGCCAAGGAACCGCTGAAGGAGCCCTGCTGTTGCCCTTCGCTTCCCTCTGACAGAGCTTTCACTGCTGGAGCCCTTGGCAGTGTGCAACCCACCAGCCCCTAAGCCCTCCTCAAGGACGCTTGGGACCTAAGTGCAAAGGCAAGGCAGGGATAGGAGCTGAAGGCCAGGAAGGCGCCAGTGGCGTCTCCCAGGCCTCACACAGCCTGCTCCTTCCTGGGGAGGGAGCCTTAAAAGCAAGGCAAGTCTGCGCAAGGCTCGCCTATGGCAGAGCATCTTGGTGCCAGGAACTCTGCCAGATCGGGCCTCTGAGCAGAGCTAGAGACTCTGCCGTACTGGAGTCGCACTTAGCTTCCGTGCAAGCAGGGCTTTCAGCTTGACGGGGACTTGGCTGCCTCCTCTTCCCCCGAGGAGGCTCGCTTCCCTGCTGGCTGTGCACTCGCCTATCAGGCGGGGGCGCAGGGCTCCTCCAGCAGGTCTTGCCTCAGGGGCTGCTTCCCCTGAGTTGGGGCTGTGGGCAGGAACCCAGACACGCAGGATCAGGCCCCAAACACCTGCACATGTCTCTGCTGGGGAGGAGAGTGCTAGGGAACCTACGTCTGTCATACACTTTCTGGGCACCCAAGGAATCAGCCTCCGTGGTGTGCGGGGCTGAAAACCCCAGCCAGGGGCCCTGGGAGCCTGGTGCTCTCCGTGCGGCGCTGATCTGGGCGGCCAAGCAACCGCTGGAGGAGCCCTGCAGTTGCCCTTCCCTTCCCTCTGACAGAGCTTCTCACTGCTGGAGCCCTTGGCAGTGTGCAACCCACCAGCCCCTAAGCCCTCCTCAAGGACGCTGGGACCTAAGTGCAAAGGCAAGGCAGGATTGGAGCTGAGGCAAGGAAGGCGCCAGTGGCGTCTCCCAGGCTCCTCAGCCTGCTCCTTCCTGGGGAGGGAGCCTAAAAGCAAGGCAAGTCTGGGCAAGGCTAGCCCCGGCAGAGCAGCCTCGCGCCAGGAACTCTGCCAGATCGGGCTCTGAGCAGAGCTAGAGCTCTGCCGTACTGGAGGCGCACTTAGCTCCGTGCAAGCAGGGCTTTCACTTGACGGGGCTGGCTGCCTCCTCTTCCCCGAGGAGGCTCGCTTCCCTGCTGGCTGTGCACTCGCCTATCAGGCGGGGGCGCAGGGCTCCTCCAGCAGGTCTTGCCTCAGGGGCTGCTTCCCCTGAGTTGGGGCTGTGGGCAGGAACCCAGACACGCAGGATCAGGCCCCAACCACCTGCACATGTCTCTGCTGGGGAGGAGAGTGCTAGGCACACCTACGAGGCTGATCTCCTTGGGTGCCCAGAAAGTGTATGACAGACGTAGGTTCCCTAGCACTCTCCTCCCCAGCAGAGACATGTGCAGGTGGTTGGGGCCTGATCCTGCGTGTCTGGGTTCCTGCCCACAGCCCCAACTCAGGGGAAGCAGCCCCTGAGGCAAGACCTGCTGGAGGAGCCCTGCGCCCCCGCCTGATAGGCGAGTGCACAGCCAGCAGGGAAGCGAGCCTCCTCGGGGGAAGAGGAGGCAGCCAGCCCCGTCAAGTGAAAGCCCTGCTTGCACGGAGCTAAGTGCGCCTCCAGTACGGCAGAGCTCTAGCTCTGCTCAGAGCCCGATCTGGCAGAGTTCCTGGCGCCGAGGCTGCTCTGCCGGGGCTAGCCTTGCCCAGACTTGCCTTGCTTTTAGGCTGCCTCTCCCAGGAAGGAGCAGGCTGCAGGAGCCTGGGAGACGCCACTGGCGCCTTTCCTTGCCTCAGCTCCAATCCTGCCTTGCCTTTGCACTTAGGTCCCAGCGTCCTTGAGGAGGGCTTAGGGGCTGGTGGGTTGCACACTGCCAAGGGCTCCAGCAGTGAGAAGCTCTGTCAGAGGGAAGGGAAGGGCAACTGCAGGGCTCCTCCAGCGGTTGCTTGGCCGCCCAGATCAGCGCCGCACGGAGAGCACCAGGCTCCCAGGGCCCCTGGCTGGGGTTTTCAGCCCCGCACACCACGGAGGCTGATTCCTTGGGTGCCCAGAAAGTGTATGACAGACGTAGGTTCCCTAGCACTCTCCTCCCCAGCAGAGACATGTGCAGGTGTTTGGGGCCTGATCCTGCGTGTCTGGGTTCCTGCCCACAGCCCCAACTCAGGGGAAGCAGCCCCTGAGGCAAGACCTGCTGGAGGAGCCCTGCGCCCCCGCCTGATAGGCGAGTGCACAGCCAGCAGGGAAGCGAGCCTCCTCGGGGGAAGAGGAGGCAGCCAAGTCCCCGTCAAGCTGAAAGCCCTGCTTGCACGGAAGCTAAGTGCGACTCCAGTACGGCAGATCTCTAGCTCTGCTCAGAGGCCCGATCTGGCAGAGTTCCTGGCGCCAAGATGCTCTGCCATAGGCGAGCCTTGCGCAGACTTGCCTTGCTTTTAAGGCTCCCTCCCCAGGAAGGAGCAGGCTGTGTGAGGCCTCGGGAGACGCCACTGGCGCCTTCCTTGGCCTTCAGCTCCTATCCCTGCCTTGCCTTTGCACTTAGGTCCCAAGCGTCCTTGAGGAGGGCTTAGGGGCTGGTGGGTTGCACACTGCCAAGGGCTCCAGCAGTGAAAGCTCTGTCAGAGGGAAGCGAAGGGCAACAGCAGGGCTCCTTCCAGCGGTTCCTTGGCCGCCCAGACAAAGCTCCGCACGGAGAGCACCAGGTTCCAAGGGCCCCTGGCTGGGTTTTGCATCCCCACACTCCCAGAGGCTGACTCCGTGGGTGCCTAGAAAGTGTGTGAGAGACGTAGGTTCCCTAGCACTCTCCTCCCCAGCAGAGACATGTGCAGGTGGTTGGGGCCTTATCCTGCGTGTCTGGGTTCCCGCCCACAGCCTCAACTCAGGGGAAGCAGCCCCTGAGGCAAGACCTGCTGGAGGAGCCCTGCGCGCCCGCCTGATAGGCGAGAGCACAGCCAGCAGTGTAGCGAGCCTCCTCGGGAGAAGAGGAGGCAGCCGAGCCCAGTCAAGAGGAAAGCCCTGCTTGCACGGAGCTAAGTGGGCCTCCAGTACGGCAGAGCTCTAGCTCTGCTCAGAGCCCCGATCTGGCAGAGTTTCTGGCGCGAGGCTGCTCGGCCGGGGGCTCGCCTTGCCCAGACTTGCCTTGCTTTTAGGCTCCCTCCCCAGGAAGGAGCTGTCTGAGCGAGCCTGGGAGACGCCACTGGTGCCTTCCTTGCCTCAGCTCCAATCCTGCCTTGCCTTTGCACATAGGTGCCAGGCGTCGTTGGGGAGGGCTTAGGGGGTGGTGGGTTGCACACTGCCAAGGGCTTCAGCAGTGAGAGCTCTGTCAGAGGGAAGGGAAGGGCAACTGCAGGGCTCCTCCAGCGGTTTCTAGGCCGCCTAGAATCAGCGCCGCACCGGAGAGCACCAGGCTCCCAGGGCCCCTGGCTGGGGTTTTCAGCCCCGCACACACGGAGGCTGATTCCTTGGGTGCCCAGAAAGTGTATGACAGACGTAGGTTCCCTAGCACTCTCCTCCCCAGCAGAGACATGTGCAGGTGTTTGGGGCCTGATCCTGCGTGTCTGGGTTCCTGCCCACAGCCCCAACTCAGGGGAAGCAGCCCCTGAGGCAAGACCTGCTGGAGGAGCCCTGCGCCCCCGCCTGATAGGCGAGTGCACAGCCAGCAGGGAAGCGAGCCTCCTCGGGGGAAGAGGAGGCAGCCCAGCCCCGTCAAGTTGAAAGCCCTGCTTGCACGGAGCTAAGTGCGCCTCCAGTACGGCAGAGCTCTAGCTCTGCTCAGAGCCCCGATCTGGCAGAGTTCCTGGCGCGAGGCTGCTCTGCCGGGGGCTAGCCTTGCCCAGACTTGCCTTGCTTTTAGGCTGCCTCTCCAGGAAGGAGCAGGCAGCAGGAGCCTGGGAGTCGCCACTGGCGCCTTTCTTGCCTCAGCTCCAATCCTGCCTTGCCTTTGCACTTAGGTCCCAGTCCTCCTTAAGGAGAGCTTAGGGGCTGGTGGGTTGCACACTGCCAAGGGCTCCAGCAGTGAGAATTCTGTCAGAGGGAAGGGAAGGGCAACTGCAGGGCTCCTCCAGCGGTTGCTTGGCCGCCCAGATTCAGCGCCACACGGAGAGCACCAGGCTCCCAGGGCCCCTGGCTGGGGTTTTCAGCCCCGCACACACGGAGGCTGATTCCTTGGGTGCCCAGAAAGTGTATGACAGACGTAGGTTCCCTAGCACTCTCCTCCCCAGCAGAGACATGTGCAGGTGTTTGGGGCCTGATCCTGCGTGTCTGGGTTCCTGCCCACAGCCCCAACTCAGGGGAAGCAGCCCCTGAGGCAAGACCTGCTGGAGGAGCCCTGCGCCCCCGCCTGATAGGCGAGTGCACAGCCAGCAGGGAAGCGAGCCTCCTCGGGGGAAGAGGAGGCAGCAAGTCCCCGTCAAGCTGAAATCCCTGCTTACACGAAGCTAAGTGCGACTCCAGTACGGCAGATCTCTAGCTCTGTTCAGAGGCCCGATCTGGCAGAGTTCCTGGCACCAAGATGCTCTGCCATAGGCGAGCCTTGCGCAGACTTGCCTTGCTTTAAGGCTCCCTCCCCAGGAAGGAGCAGGCTGTGTGAGGCTCGGAAACGCCACTGGCGCCTTCCTGGCTTCAGCTCTACCCCTGCCTTGCCTTTGCACTTAGGTCCCAAGCGTCCTTGAGGAGGGCTTAGGGGCTGGTGGGTTGCACACTGCCAAGGGCTCCAGCAGTGAAAGCTCTGTCAGAGGGAAGCGAAGGGCAACAGCAGGGCTCCTTCAGCGGTTCCTTGGCCGCCCAGACAAAGCTCCGCACGGAGAGCACCAGGTTCCAAGGGCCCCTGGCTGGGTTTTGCATCCCCACACTCCCAGAGGCTGACTCCGTGGGTGCCTAGAAAGTGTGTGAGAGACGTAGGTTCCCTAGCACTCTCCTCCCCAGCAGAGACATGTGCAGGTGGTTGGGGCCTTATCCTGCGTGTCTGGGTTCCCGCCCACAGCCTCAACTCAGGGGAAGCAGCCCCTGAGGCAAGACCTGCTGGAGGAGCCCTGCGCGCCCGCCTGATAGGCGAGAGCACAGCCAGCAGTGTAGCGAGCCTCCTCGGGAGAAGAGGAGGCAGCCGAGCCCAGTCAAGAGGAAAGCCCTGCTTGCACGGAGCTAAGTGGGCCTCCAGTACGGCAGAGCTCTAGCTCTGCTCAGAGCCCCGATCTGGCAGAGTTTCTGGCGCGAGGCTGCTCGGCCGGGGGCTCGCCTTGCCCAGACTTGCCTTGCTTTTAGGCTCCCTCCCCAGGAAGGAGCTGTCTGAGCGAGCCTGGGAGACGCCACTGGTGCCTTCCTTGCCTCAGCTCCAATCCTGCCTTGCCTTTGCACATAGGTGCCAGGCGTCGTTGGGGAGGGCTTAGGGGGTGGTGGGTTGCACACTGCCAAGGGCTTCAGCAGTGAGAGCTCTGTCAGAGGGAAGGGAAGGGCAACTGCAGGGCTCCTCCAGCGGTTTCTAGGCCGCCTAGAATCAGCGCCGCACCGAGAGCACCAGGCTCCCAGGGCCCCTGGCTGGGGTTTTCAGCCCCGCACACACGGAGGCTGATTCCTTGGGTGCCCAGAAAGTGTATGACAGACGTAGGTTCCCTAGCACTCTCCTCCCCAGCAGAGACATGTGCAGGTGGTTGGGGCCTGATCCTGCGTGTCTGGGTTCCTGCCCACAGCCCCAACTCAGGGGAAGCAGCCCCTGAGGCAAGACCTGCTGGAGGAGCCCTGCGCCCCCGCCTGATAGGCGAGTGCACAGCCAGCAGGGAAGCGAGCCTCCTCGGGGGAAGAGGAGGCAGCCCAGCCCCGTCAAGTTGAAAGCCCTGCTTGCACGGAGCTAAGTGCGCCTCCAGTACGGCAGAGCTCTAGCTCTGCTCAGAGCCCCGATCTGGCAGAGTTCCTGGCGCGAGGCTGCTCTGCCGGGGGCTAGCCTTGCCCAGACTTGCCTTGCTTTTAGGCTGCCTCTCCAGGAAGGAGCAGGCAGCAGGAGCCTGGGAGTCGCCACTGGCGCCTTTCTTGCCTCAGCTCCAATCCTGCCTTGCCTTTGCACTTAGGTCCCAGTCCTCCTTAAGGAGAGCTTAGGGGCTGGTGGGTTGCACACTGCCAAGGGCTCCAGCAGTGAGAATTCTGTCAGAGGGAAGGGAAGGGCAACTGCAGGGCTCCTCCAGCGGTTGCTTGGCCGCCCAGATTCAGCGCCACACGGAGAGCACCAGGCTCCCAGGGCCCCTGGCTGGGGTTTTCAGCCCCGCACACACGGAGGCTGATTCCTTGGGTGCCCAGAAAGTGTATGACAGACGTAGGTTCCCTAGCACTCTCCTCCCCAGCAGAGACATGTGCAGGTGTTTGGGGCCTGATCCTGCGTGTCTGGGTTCCTGCCCACAGCCCCAACTCAGGGGAAGCAGCCCCTGAGGCAAGACCTGCTGGAGGAGCCCTGCGCCCCCGCCTGATAGGCGAGTGCACAGCCAGCAGGGAAGCGAGCCTCCTCGGGGGAAGAGGAGGCAGCAAGTCCCCGTCAAGCTGAAATCCCTGCTTACACGAAGCTAAGTGCGACTCCAGTACGGCAGATCTCTAGCTCTGTTCAGAGGCCCGATCTGGCAGAGTTCCTGGCACCAAGATGCTCTGCCATAGGCGAGCCTTGCGCAGACTTGCCTTGCTTTAAGGCTCCCTCCCCAGGAAGGAGCAGGCTGTGTGAGGCTCGGAAACGCCACTGGCGCCTTCCTGGCTTCAGCTCTACCCCTGCCTTGCCTTTGCACTTAGGTCCCAAGCGTCCTTGAGGAGGGCTTAGGGGCTGGTGGGTTGCACACTGCCAAGGGCTCCAGCAGTGAAAGCTCTGTCAGAGGGAAGCGAAGGGCAACAGCAGGGCTCCTTCAGCGGTTCCTTGGCCGCCCAGACAAAGCTCCGCACGGAGAGCACCAGGTTCCAAGGGCCCCTGGCTGGGTTTTGCATCCCCACACTCCCAGAGGCTGACTCCGTGGGTGCCTAGAAAGTGTGTGAGAGACGTAGGTTCCCTAGCACTCTCCTCCCCAGCAGAGACATGTGCAGGTGGTTGGGGCCTTATCCTGCGTGTCTGGGTTCCCGCCCACAGCCCTCAACTCAGGGGAAGCAGCCCCTGAGGCAAGACCTGCTGGAGGAGCCCTGCGCGCCCCGCCTGATAGGCGAGAGCACAGCCAGCAGTGGTAGCGAGCCTCCTCGGGGAGAAGAGGAGGCAGCCGAGCCCAGTCAAGAGGAAAGCCCTGCTTGCACGGAGCTAAGTGCGCCCTCCAGTACGGCAGAGCTCTAGCTCTGCTCAGAGCCCCGATCTGGCAGAGTTTCCTGGCGCGAGGCTGCTCGGCCGGGGGCTCGGCCTTGCCCAGACTTGCCTTGCTTTTAGGCTCCCTCCCCAGGAAGGAGCTGTCTGAGCGAGCCTGGGAGACGCCACTGGTGCCTTCCTTGCCTCAGCTCCCAATCCTGCCTTGCCTTTGCACATAGTCCAGTTGCGTCGTTGGGAGGCTTAAGGGGTGGTGGGTTGGCACACTGCCAAGGGCTTAGCAGTGAAGAGCTCTGTCAGAGGGAAAGCGGCAACGCCAGCGGCTTCCTCCAAGTCGGTTTTTCTAGGCGCGCTCAGAGAATAAAGGCCGCACTGAAAGAGCAACACAGGCTCCAGGGGCCCGCTGCTGGGGTTTCAAGCCCCGACACATCGTGAGCTGATTCTTGGTGTGCCAGAAAAAGTGTATTTGACAGACGTTAGGCTTCCC
>NW_017192830.1:0-21206 GCF_001704415.2 Capra hircus
TATTTAGAAACAAAATCTTGTGAAGATCAAAACCACTTATATGTTACTGTCATTTCAATTAGACTTCCCTGGTGGCTCAGATGGTAAAGCGTCTGTCTACAATTCGGGAGACCCGGTTCAGTCCCAGGATCGGGAAGATCCCCTGGAGAAGGAAATGGCAACCCACTCCAGTACTATTGCCTGGAAAATCCCGTGGACAGAGGAGCCTGGTAGGCTAATATTCCATGGGGTTGCAAAGACTCAGACACTGCTGAGCGTTCATTCAGTTACACTCAGCAAATATTTTTTGAGGGCTTAGTATGTGTAAGGCACACTGCTAGGGCACTGAAAAAGTTGAGAAGGAAGATGTTGTCCCTGTGGTCATAAAACTCACAGTGGCAGGATGAGGGAGAGGGCTGAACCTCCCCTGGGTATTTCCACTCCACAATACTATCTTATCTTGCCTACTTAAAGTTCCTCATTTGAAATGGACCATAAACCAAAATAATTTTTTTCCATAGATAATTTAAAATGACAAATCACTGGCAATTTAATGTAAATCAATTTAGTAACAGTAATTAATTCATACATGTCACATTTCATATACTAGAACGTAATTCACTTATTACACATTGTCACGATTCAAAGAGCTGCCTGCACATGTAGTTTCTAGTGAGCTGTACCCCGTCTTAATGGAAGTGCTCTTTTTTCAGTCCTGGGGGTAGCAGAAGGCACAGCAACGTAAACTTAGCCTGAACTGCTCAGGACACAGCATGTTAAACCCTATGCACTTTCTATTTGCAAAGTATTCAAATGCCTTTACCAGGAAAGTCAGTTAGGAAGGAAGGACTGCCTGCAGAATTAAGAGCAGAGTGTAGCTGTGCATTTTTCTTTCAGTTGGTTAACTGAAAATCAATTTCCTATTTTAAAAGCAGACCCATCAAAGGCAAGTGTCCAATTTTAAGCTAAGCTCTACACTATGCTTTTCAATAAAATGTCTCTGTGCCTCTTTCCCTTTTCTCATTTCAACGTCCTGTTACATATTTCTGAAAGCCTGCCTTTCAAAGTTGGTGTATGCTATGATTGTGTGGAATGAAAAGCTCTGAAAGGCCACAAAGAAAAGTATCACTTGCCCCCATCTCTGAGGAGACGGCCCTTTGAATTAAGACTGATTCCACCTGCGAAGCCTGATTGAGCCTGATTTGATAATGCCTGCGTGTTGTGGGTTTTCTCGCTTTATTTCCCTTTTCATTCTTTTTCATTCCAGGATGTATTGTGGGCCATTATCCGATTTTCTTAGCAGCATGAGTGATTACTAACATGCTATGAAAGAGAAACTAAATCCTTAAAAAGAGGCGTTCATCGAAGGCTCCTAGGAATCATACGCCAATATTCTCTGCTGATTATTTGGATTCAAAACAGAACATCGGAAACATCCAAAAGGAATTTAACTGTACCTCACAAAGACTTTTATTTTCCTTTCCTTAAATGCTTAGAGTTCTTGAGACTGAGGGGTTTCCATTTAGGTTTATGTCCTCACTGTCATTCGTCTTTACTTTTATGTATTAATACAATGTCGTCTGGCAAAAGAACAAGATAAACACAGGTAAAATTTTACTCAAATAACTGCTCTTTCTCCAACCCCCCCCCAAATCCATATCTAGACCTCACCTCTGCAAAGCATGTGGCCTTTCCACTAGGAATCGTAAAGGGTGAGTTTTGAGCAGACTGTGACTTAAACAATCTGCCAGTAGTAAGTGCAGCATTAAAAAAGTGCAAGTGGCTAGAATCAGTGCAAAAAAATGGGAAAGAGCCTGTTTAGAAGTCTGGTGGCTTCACAGGTGGTGCACAGGTAAAGAATCCACCTGCTAGTGCAGGAACAGAAAGAGACACAGGTTCAATTCCTAGAGAAGGAAATGGCAACCCACTCAATATTCTTGCCTGAAAATTCCTTGGACAGAGGATCCTAGTGGACTACAGTCCATGGGGTTACAAAGAGTCTGACACAACTGAGTGACTGAGCGTGCACACACACAGAGACTGTAATTACTGATGATCTGGCAGAACTAGGCTACGGGCATATAAAAGTGAATCAGACACACGTCTTTCCCTGTTCATGATTCACGACTATGTCACATGCTGTAAAGAAGTAGGTGTAGGTGTTATATGAAAAAGATGAATATTAAGATATTATGAAAGACAACCCAAATGCCCATACACATTTTAATTGCACAAAAACAAAATGTGACATATCCACCCAATGGGAAAATATTCAGTGATAAAAAGGAACAAAGTTCTAATGCATACCACAGCATGGATGAACCTCAGAAGCACTGTGGTAACTGAAAGAAGCCAGACACAGAGACAATGTACAGTGTGATTTCACGTACATGAAGCGTCCAGAAAAGGCAAACCCACAGGAACAAGAAGTAGACTGCTAATTGTCTGTGGCTGAGGCTGGGAGTGGGAATAACCTGGGAGTGATCAGAATCATCCAAAACTAGTTTACAGTGATATTGCATAACTTGGTAGATTTACTAATAGTCATGTAATTGCACATGCTCAATTTTATATTATATAAATTGCATGTCAATAAAGCTGTTGTAGACATTACCTTGCCAACAAAGGGCCATCTAGTCAAGGCTATGGTTTTTCCAGTAGTCATGTATGGACGTGAGAATTGGACTATAAAGAAAGCTGAGCACCAAAGAATTGATGCTTTTGAACTGTGGTGTTGGAGAAGACTCTTGAGAGTCCCTTGGACTACAAGGAGATCCAACCAGTCTATCCTAAAGGAGATCAGCCCTGGGTGTTCATTGGAAGGACTAATGCTGGAGCTGAAACTCCAGTACTTTGGCCACCTGATGCAAAGAGCTGACTCACTGCAAAAGACCCTGATGCTGGGAGGGATTGGGGCAGGAGGAGAAGGGGATGACCGAGGATAAGATGGCTGGATGGCATCACCGACTTGATGGACATGAGTTTCAGTAAACCCTGGGAGTTGGTGATGAACAGGGAGGCCTGGCGTGCTGTGGTCCATGGGGTCACAAAGAGTCGGGCATGACTTAGAGACTGAACTGAACTGAACTGAACGCTGTTGTAAAGTAAATTTCCCCACGAGGTGGGGGAAATGGGGAGGACAGAAGAAGGAAGAACTTTTAGAGGGCATCGCATCATGCTCATAGCGGCTGTGGGAACAGATAGACGCAAATTTGGTTTCATCAGACAACATAAATGTATTCATTTCCACTGCTGGTGCTCAGAACCTGAAATCAGTGTTATTGCCCTAAAAGTCAAGATATTGGTAGAGCTGATTCCCTCCAGAGGCTCTGAGGGGAGAACCGACTTCCCTGCCTTTTTCGGCTTCTAGCAACTGACTCTATTCTTTAGTAGGCGGCCCCTACATCCTTCCTCAAGTTGCATCACCAACATCTGCTTCCCTCGTTATGCCCCCTTCTCTCTGACTCTTTCTGCATCTTTCTTATCAGGACGGCTTCAATCACATTAGACCCACCTGGGGTAATCTCTTCATCCCAAGATCCTTGACTTCTGGCAAAGTCACTGTTGTAACATTTCCAGGTTCTGGAGATTCAGATGTCAACGTATTTGAAGACCCATTTTCAGAACAACATCAGGCCCATTTCTTTTTGGATAGAAATTTTGAATCGGATCTTGAAGAATGGATGCTTTTCATGTAGGAAAAAGTGAAGAAATTCACTCCAAGTAGATATAATGTTGTCAGGAAAGGAATAAAGAAAGAAAGCTGCATATAACCTGTGAGATCAGACAACAACAGTTGGATGTGATTATTCATCATCTGTTTCCCAATTAGCCGGTTAGATTGAGATTCAAATGTGCTACAATATTCTCCAGCCTTTAGATATTCTTCCTCGCCTACACAACCTCCTTCAGTTACCACCCAAATGCTTTGTTTCCTTATTACAATTTTTTCACAAACCGTTTCAACAGTGTTTCTACACTCACTGTTTTCTCTTCCTTTCTTACCAATATCTCTGAAATTCGTACCGTTTGGCTTTGCCCTTACCACTCCACTTTCATTGCACTACAAGCTCGGCAGTGACCTCAGCATTCCCAAATCCAGCGGTCCACTTCATCTTCATCTTATGTGACTCATCAGCTGTGAGTGACTTACCTGATCATCCTCCTCCTAGAGAATATGTCTTCTCTTGGACTTCCCTGGTAGCTCAGCTGGTAAAGAATCCACCCGCAGTGTGGAAGACCTAGGTTCGGTTCCTGGCTTGGGAAAATATGATGGAGAAGGGTTAGGCTACCCACTCCAGTCTACTTGGGCTTCCCTGCTGGCTCTGATTTTGAAGAATCTGCCTGCATTGCAGGAGACCTGGGTTCAATCCCTGAGTTGGGAAGATCACCTGGAGAAGGGAACAAGCTGCTACCCACCCCAGTATTCTGGCCTGGTGGACTCCCATGGACTGCATAATACCTGGGGTCACATACAGTCGGACTGAGTGACTTTCACTTTCATTGGCTTTTTAGAACAATACTGTCCCTTGCAATTCTTCTACATCATTGTATCTTTCACGTTTTCCTTATCTCCAAATATAGGTACTTCACTTCTTTGGTCTTCATCATTTTCTCTCTCTACACTCTTGTCCTAGATTATATCAGCCAACTCATGATTCTAAATGCTGTTTTCACTACGATGACTGCATTTATAATTTTATGACTCCTATTTTTATATCTACAGCCTTCAACCCTACTCCTAAAACCCACGCTTGTAATTCAACAACCTCTCTGACTTCTCTACTTGGATGCATCCAGAATACTAGATTCCTCTTGCTCCAAATTGGCCCCTCTACCAGTCTTCTCTTTCTTGGTGTTACCACCATCTATTTGGTTTCTTAGGCCAAACTTAAGCCTGCCTTTAATTCCTCTAATTCTCACAGTTCACATCTGCTCCATCAGGTTATACCTTGAAAATATGCATATAGCTTGATCACTTATCACTTCCCTGGTGGCTCAGATGATAAAGCGTCTGCCTGCAATACAGGAGACCTAGGTTTTATCCCTGGGTTGGAAAGATCCCCTGGAGAAGGAAATGACAACCCACTCCAGTATTCTTGGCCTGGAAAATTCCATGGACGGAGGAGCCTGGTAAGCTATAGTCCATGGAGGTCGCAAAGAGTCCGGACATGACTGAACGACTTCATTTTCTTTGATCACTTATTAACACCATAATTTCTACAGCCCTTGTTCAAGTAACAATTTATTATCTACTTCTCCAATTTCAGCAGCCTTGGATTTGATCTACTTGTTTGCACTCTTGATCGTCTCCATTCTATTTTTTACAAAGCAACCAGTAGGGTTATCATGTGTGTGTAAGTCAGCTCACCCTATATACTTGCTCAAAATTCTTCCTGTGCACCCCCGCAGTGGTCCCCAATAATGTCACACCCTAGTCTTCGCCCCTTTGTAGGATTCCTTCTCATGTTGCATCAAGGTCTGGTTCATGTGACCATTAGTGATGGTACATCACATCCAAAATAAGATTATATTGATAAAAGGCTATGGATTCTGTTTGATAAAAGGTGATGGATTCTCTCTTTTTCCTCCTGCTCCCCATTTTTCCTTCACCTCTCTCACATCACCCGTCTGAGGGGAGCCAGGCCATAGACAGAAGTCCTAGGCAGAGGCACAGATATTGAGGAGTCATAACCTTCTCTTAACAGCCATGTGAGTTCAGAAATTGATTATCCAGATCCAGTTAAATCTCAGATGACTGCAACCCTGGCTGAAACTTTGATTGCTGCTACATGAGAGATCCTGAGAGAAGACCATCTAAACAACTGCCCTGACTCCTGACTCAGCTGGGAGATCAGAAAAGAAAAAGTACCTATTGTTTTAAGCTTTTTAAGCTGCTAATGTTTGGAGCAATTTATTATGCATCAGTAGATAACTAATTTCCAGTAAATGGAAAAATAATGGCTTTAGATTTTCCATTTGGAAAACAAAACGGAAAGGTGAGATATATTTGCCATCTGATGTTTTCCCACCTCTGATGGCTTCTTGTGAGTTTTGGAGAACTCAAACTCACTTTTGAATTAATGGCTGAAATAAATGCCATTTAGGAGACTTCTATCTCAGGACTATTTAAAAAGCAGCCATGGAATAATTGTCTATTCATTTAGTTTGGTGACCCAGTCCAGTAAATTAAGTATGTGGCCAAGAAGAGTAAAGTGGAATAGAGGCGTGCAAGAGGCCCCTTTTTGTAATTAGAAGCAGGGCAAGAAGAGTGGCTCTGTGGCCCCTCATTGACTCATTTAGTCCTTTCTGTTAATGGATGAGTGTGACGCACTATCTTGGAGCTGACACTGAGGGTCTAGTAGTTAACAAGGCATAATCCTTATCCTCAAGGTAGAGAGATATAGAAAGGCAATTTTGAAACACCGCAGTAAATACATGCCACAGTGAACTACTCAACATAAAGACCAGTTTTCATTAGAGTCACAGCAATCGAGGGACATGAATTTTTTAGATTGCGCAGTTGATGTTTCAACATAAGCAAGACATGATCATACTAGGAGAAATCAACCCTCTTTTAGACTCCCATACACTTACTGTATGATTCAACATCATTTTCATTTTTAAATTATACATGATGATTTAGCATGGAACTGTACACTTTCTAGTGCTTGGGGCTCCTAAGATCCAAATCCAGAAATGAGTATGTGATCAGAATAAGTACACACTGCATGGAGCAAAGATGTCTAAGTTAAAGTGAAGTCATTCAGTCGTGTCTGACTCTTTGCGACCACATGGACTGTAACCTACCGGGGTCCTTGATCCATGGGATTTTCTGGGCAAGGGTACTGGAGTGGGTTGCCATTTCCTTCTCCAGAGGATCTTCCCAACCCAGGGATCAAACCCAGGTCTCCCACATTGCAGGCAGATGCTTTACCCTCTGAGTCAACAGGGAAGCTCAAAGAAGCTGCCAACCTCCCCATCATGAAATTGAACCCCAGTCTCCCGCCTGACAGATGGGGATACTAACCACTATAAAAAGGCCACTGTTAGGAGATAAATAGAAGTTATGTTATTCTAGGGAAAAGAGAGAAAGAGAGCAGTCAGTCAAAAATTTGTAAAAGGGCGTTCTAGGGAGTACAACATTGACAAGCAAAAGAAAGAAGAGGAAAGTCCTAAGCTTTTAATATCTGGGCAGTAATGAAATAGTAATATTGACATATGAGACCAGAGAGTGCACAGGGCCAGATAAACAATCAAGCGTGCGTGCTACGCTTTGTGGAAGTCGCATTGTGTCCTGAGACCAGCGGGAAAGATTTGCAGTAAAACAGCAACCTGACTAGATTTGTGATTTTGGGGAATATGCATCTGCTACCCTCTTTGTAGCATAAGGGGGGGCAGGTGATGAGAGCAATTATAATAATGCAGAAGAATGACTATGATGGCCATCTCGTCTTAAATAGTAATGTGGAGGGTGGATAAAAATGAATATATTCCGTGCATATTGAATAGGTCTTAGAGCAGTTTGTGATTTAGTACAAGTGACATAGGGAGGGTGTCTTGAGAGTTATGGATAATATCCATGTTTCTCCCTCATGCAACTTGTAAAGTTTTTGCACTCTGTTGAGATAGGGAACACAAGAGGCATAAAATTGCATTATTATATAGACTTCCCAAGTAACCAGTTCAAAGCATACAAAAGTTATCATCGCACTAGTTTTAATGGTTCAGTTATGTCCAACTCTTTGCAACCCCAAGGACTGTAGCAAGGAATTCTCCAGGCAATAATACTGGAGTGAGTTGTCTTTCCTTGTCTGGGGATCTTTTTCAAAGTGTGATGCCCAAATTGTAGACCTGGCTTAGCAATCTACACTGGGAGGAGGCCAGGGAGGATTAGAAAGAAACAACCAAAAGGTCATCGTATGCTTCACAAGATGCCCACTCCAGTGTCTTTCAGGAAAGCAATTCTTATTTCTAGTTTAGTTTTTTTTTTTTTTAATAATTTGTGATTCACTGGGATGACCCAGAGGGATGGGATGAGGGAGGTAGGAGGGGGCTCAGGGCAGGGGACACATGTACCCCCGTGGGGACTGTTTTGGGGGTTTTTTTTGTTTGTTTGTTTTCAGTTTGCATTTTTAATAAAGCATCATTAATGCACATTGCAGGGCTTTGCCAAACAGCCCAAATTGTATACATTACAATCATTAAACGTTCTTATTTAAAAAAAATAATAATAATAGTTTGTGCTTTGTACACTATTTGTGTGTGTGTATACATCTATTTGTCAATATTAAGTCATAGTGACAAAATGAATGTCATATAAGCAACACTCTTTTGTGGAATTAGACTGCTATCAGTTACTTTCATGTATACAGACTTGAGTGCTACGTCCATATCCCACCACTTTTCATTTTCCTGAGGAGAAAAAACTTAACAAGAATCTGCTATTCACTTTTTTTATGTTCATAGTGTTTCCATATATATCTCATGACAGGCTTGTTTTGAGACTTATAATACGGGTACCATATTATAAGCAACCTAACAATGGAAACAGTGACAGACTTAATTTTCTTGGGCTCCAATATCACTGCAGATGATGACTGCAGCCATGAAATTAAAAAAACCTTGCTCCTTGGAAGAAAAGCTATGACAAACCTAGACATGTATTAAAATGTAAAGACATTACTTTGCCAACAACGGTCCATATAGTCAAAGCTATGGTTTTTCTAGTAGTCATGTGACCGAGGATGAGATGCCTGGATGGCATCATGGACTTGATGGACATGAGTCTGAGTGAACTCTGGGAGATGGTGATGAACAGGGAGGCCTGGCGTGCTGCGATTCATGGGGTCGCAAAGATTCGGACATGACTGAGTGACTGAACTAAACTGAACTGACGTGTGGATATGAGAGTTGGGCCATAAACAAAACTGAACACTGAAGAATTGTTGCTTTTGAGCTGTGGTGTTGGAAAAGACTCTTTAGAGTCCCTTGAACTACAAAGAGATAAAACCAGTCAGTCCTAAAGGAAATCAATTCTGAATATTCATTAGAAGGACTGATGCTGAAGTCCAAGCTCCAATACTTTGGCCACCTGATGAGAAAGTCTGATTGATTTGAAAAGACTCTGATGCTGGGAAAAATTGAAGGCAGGAGAAGGGGACAACAGAGGAGGAGATGGTTGGATGGTATCCCTGACTCAATGGACATGAGTTTGAGCAAAGTCTGGGAGATGGTGAAGGACAGGGAAGCCTGGCATGCTACAGCCCATGGGATCTCAAAGAGTCAGACATGACTGAGCAACTGAACAACAACAAAAACCTGCTTATTTTCTTCATTCTAGCTTTAGCTGTTGTCTGTTAAGAGCAACCTTTGACATGGTTCTAGATGCCCAAGAATAAGTGTTTCTATACCTACATATGGAGTCAAGGGATACACAAAGGGATATGCAAATGTTCAACTTTGCAAGATAGCAGAAAATTATTTTCCAAAGTGGTTACACCAAATCATAATCCTTCTGGTACTGTATAAAGGTTCCTATTCATGCCAGCTCTTGGGACCTTGAGATTTCTTTGTGTCCACCTGCAAATGCTGGGTGGTATCAGCAATTAATACATCAGGGAAGCTGGGACAAATGTTGGCTTGCCCTTACCTGCTGTTTCACTCCAGATGGTGGTGGCTCGTGCAGTAACCTTGATCTTGATCTTGTTAAATGGTTTTACTTCTTCCCTACCACACTTCTGCTATTCCCTCACCCTTGTTTATCCGGGACTAGACCCACTAATAAAACATTAGGTCATCAGTATTATAAGAAACTCAGGGTAAGCAACGGATAATCTTATTTTTCCCTGACAATGGGAACAGAGACAGACTTTATTTTCTTGGGCTCCAAAATCACAACAGATGGTGACTGCAGCTATGAAATTAAAAGATGCTTGCTCCTTGGAAGAAAAGCTATGACAAACCTAGACAGCACATTAAAAAGCAGAGACATTACTTTGTAAAAAGGTCCATCTAGTCAAAGGTATGGTTTTTCCAGTAGTCATGTATGGATATGAGAGTTGGACTATACAGAAAGCTGATTGCCACAGAATTGATGCTTTTGAACTGTGGTGTCAGAGAAGACTCTTGAGAGTTTGGACTGCAGGGAGATGTAGCCAGTCCATCCTAAAGTAAATCAGTCCTGAATATTCATTGGAAGGAATGATGTTGAAGCTGAAGCTCTGATACTTGGCTACCTGATGTGAAGAATTTACTCTTTGGAGAAGACACGATGCTGGGCAAGACTGAAGGCAGGAGGAGAAGGGGACAACAAAGGATGAGATGGTTGGATGACATCACCGACTCAGGGGACATGAGTTTGAATAAGCTCTGGGAGTTGGTGATTGACAGAGAAACCTGGCGTGCTGCAGTCCACGGGGTCACAAACAGTTGGACACAATTGAGCGACTGAACTGAACTGATTCTTGGGGTTTGTTCTTTTCAATGTATTTTATATTCAGCTTATCCTCAAAACCATGATTGATTTCTATTGAAATTGAACGAAATCTATGAAGTTATTGAGGGAGAAAGGACAATTATTCATATATTTTATCAGTCCATGTTTACACACGATCATGAGAAAGCTCTCATTTGTTTATGTCATTTTTACCTTTTGCAGTTAATTTGCTACAAAAACACATATTTTAGCTTTTCTAAGCACTTTAATTGGCTTTATTATATAGCCTATTCTTCATAGATTAGGTCCAGAATCCAGGCATTCTTTTTTTTTTAACTTGATTCAATTTTCATATGATACATTTTTCTAGGAATTTGAATATTTCCTTTAAATTTTGTTTATTGGCCACAAAGAGACATATTCCGATTTGTGACCAATATAATATTAAGGGAAATAATAGGAAATCTGCTGAGCATTGCAGCAATATTTCAACATAATCCTCTGTAATTTCCAACAACATTAATTTGTAAGTAATTATTAACATATTCAGCCAAGCAAATATATCATTGATTATAATCACCGTATGTATTATAATGTGATACAGCTCAAGATTCAACCCTAAAGAGATTAGAGTTCAATTAAAAACAGATTAACAAATAATTTCAAATAACTAAAATTTAAAGTAGAAGATGCCTCATGGTCTCTGAGGGGCACAGAGAAAGCAGCATGAACATTGGCAGGAAGATGGGTAACTGTCAGATGAGGGTTTGGGGAATTCTTTGATCTGACTTCCTGCGGTAGTCACACGTAGTCCAGATCTCACTGTTTCATTAGCGTTGCTTCTAGGCTACGATGAATATTCATGGCCAGAACTGTGACAACAGTACCCTGGAAGTGAAGCCCCAGGCCCACTGGGCTGAGGAGGTGTGTTTGGCCAGCAGCGAGTGCAGCCAAACGGCTCCCATAAAACGAGCTGGCTCGAGCCCAAACGTGAGCAGGGCTGGTGGCAGCATAATAAGGAAATGATTAAACAATAAGGAAAATTATCTGCCAACTCCTGAAGGAGCAGTTTGATGCTTAGAAAGTAGCTATTTTGAATAAGGACATGAAAACTGGCAAATAATAACAAAACTGATTTGTTGGTGTGATGCAGGTGCCTGCTAGGTATTTTATAAACAGAATTTCATTTAGATGGAAAGGAGGTAGGCGTGCCCATCTCATTTCACCAAACGGATATGCAGGCACGTTTTCAGTGCCCGCCCAGGAAGCCACATCTGGTTAACTTAAGCAGCAAAGCAGTTGGCAAGAAAGCTGGGAGAACTTACTCTAAAAAGTGGATGGAAATAAAAAATGTCTAGATGTAAGACCCAAAGCAAAGTTTACCCCACAGGGTAAGCGTGCCCCTTTGCTCAACACTCAGGCCCCTAGAGACATTTCCAAACTTCCCTGGTGGCTCAGACAGTAAAGTGTCTGCCTACAATGCAGGAGACCCTGGTTCAATCCCTGGGTTGGGAAGATCTTCTCAAGAAGGAAATGGCAACCCACTCCAGTACTCTGGCAGGAAAACCCCATGGACAGAGGAGCCTAGTAGGCTACAGTCCATGGGATCACAAAGAGTCGGACACGACTGAGCGACTTCACTTTCTTTCTTTTCTTTCACTTTCATGCCCCTAAGCTCTGGACAATCACCCCAGCTGCCCCTGAACGCTAGCCAAGGAAATCATTATCAACTGTTCCTTCATCTCACTGACACCCACTGAGGATCCAGAATGATGGGTGAGGGTGTCTGATAATCCATGGGCTGTTGGCCCAGAGTCAGGAGGAAGGGAGTATTAGCTCTTCTTCAGCTCTCCAGTAGGAAGAAGCTTCATGCCTCCCACATAGACTCTCAAGAATTGCATATCCACCCTACTTTAGAAGAGATTTCAGATGGTCATGAGCATGGAAATGGAAGTCATTGTCAAGATGTCAGGACTAGTGAGCAGAGGCTTTTCAGGCTCAGGTCTTGTCTAAATCAAAGCTACACAATCTTTACACAGATCTCAGTCAGTGGCAATACATTCTACAGAAAGTTTCATTATAGAAGTGCATAATTTTTAGAGCAACATGGTCTGAGTAGGTCTCCCATTGAACATCTATACAGTATAAGAAGATGCTAAGCAAGATAGACTAGGGGATTGCACTCTCATATTCTTAGAATTTATGGTCTGTTAGAAATCATGCTTAGAAAAAAAAAGAGTACTCATTGCCCAGTGAGTGTCAGGGCTGAAAGAGCTATGGTCATTAAAGTTTGGGAGATAACTGTGTGAGAAGAGATACTCCAGAAAAGTGACAGGGAGGATGGCTGGGATCCAGATATACAGGGGATAATATTTTGGGCAAGGGAGGATTTGCTTATGCAACAGTGTTTGTAGGCACAAATCCATCAGATTGAAATGCAGAACTTTCTGGATTAAATGCATGATGCCATTAAGGAAACAAAAGAGCTAATCATTGTAGCTGCTGCTCTTTACCTATAAACCAAAACCCAGTCATCAGAATAACAGATAGGATTATAGGAAGTCAGGAGCTAACTGCCAAGTTTTTCAGTTTGAAGGTATCCTCTTTCTGGAGGAAACAAGAATTGAAGCCAAGCCTGCAGTGACTATAAATACCCATGAGGAAAATGGGAAGCTGTATCTCCAGCCAAGATGTGCTCTTGTTATCGACCCAGAGAGGAGGTTGTTGACTGACAAAAGAGAATGGGCGGCTTTGGGTGAAAGTCATTTGTGACAGGTCTGGAATATAAACACATCCAAACCCCGTGTTTTGTTGCTTCAGGCTAGAGTTCTATTTACACTGGCTTTGACCTTATGAAAACATTGTGAGTGGCCTTGGAGCAAAATGAAGTAAAGCCTAGAATGATGTTTCAATAAAGAGCTGTAACACAAATTCTCAACCAAGGCTGAATCTTAGAAACGTGGACAGTAATTCAAATCTAAAGACATCAGGAGGTCACCTGGTAAAGGACATGCCTTGTTGGACCAATGACGCTGGCAGGAGTATTGAATTCCCTACATCTTCTATAGGGAAAGCTTTCATTCCTTTATAATTAACTAAACATAAATATCCTCACTTATCAGAAGTCCTTTGCTGCTGGGCTGCACAGTTGCAAACCAATATGAGCTTGTTGAAAGGAGGATCAACAGCAGTAAATTTCAGACAACATTAACTTCTCCTTCCATTTGCACACAGTCTCTGCTCTAGTATCATGCAGGTATCCACTGCTTACCACTGCCCTCCACCCCACAGTCTGTACCACCCTTCATCCCTCCCCCGGATACAGCTCTCTCAGTAGTTCCCCACGATGCTAGCTTCTTTCTAGTTTTAAAGTCTTGATTTTAATGGCACCTTCTGAGAGACGCTTCCCTGACCTGTCCAGCTAATACAGGTTGGATTTTTCTATCATAGAATCTTATTTCCCCTAGAAAAATTTTCTTGTCGTTTGCTATTTAATCACTCAGCAGTGTCCAGCTCTTTTGTGACTCCGTGGACTGTAACTTGCCAGGCTCCTCTGTCCATGGATTTTCCAGGCAAGAATACTAGAGTGGGTTATCATTTCCTTCTTCAGGGGATCTTCCCAACTCAGGGATCAAACCCAAATGTTTCCAACACTGTAGGCAGATTCTTTACTACTGAGCCACCTGCGAAGCCCAAAATGCTTACCAAATATTTGCATTCATTTACTTATCTCCTTGTTTATTTCCTGCCTGTCTTTCCAGGCTGTTAATTTCAAAAGTCTCCTTCATTTGCCACTGCGTCATCCTAGAACTGACCAATAGAAAACACCTAAAAATGGAACAAACAAATGAGGACTTGAAATATTTCCTGAAGTTTTCTTTTGAAGCCCTCAAACAGATATTAGTAGATATCACATAGGTCTTTTCTTTCCTTCGTACACAAAGAAAAAGTAGATCCAAAGGGATCTTAGGAATCTGACTTTGAGCCAAGTAGTCTGGTTCTCTTGATTTTTGCATTACACATGCAAATGAATGGCAGAAGTTTTTTGCTATTTATGTAACTTAATGAGTATTGCTATCCAAGGAACAACTCCATTTTTCAGCATCACACAGTACACTGTTTTAGATAGCAAGCTATTGGTATTATTTATTGCATAGATATTTAAATGATTAGATGATTACATAAATGAATGTAAAATTAAGAGTTATATAATAATGCACAGAATCAAGGGATTTTCTTTGGGCTATGTATCAAATAACCAAAGTGCAAGTATGAAAATGATCTTGCTCTGAATATGGTAGGTTTTAATTAATATTTATTAGATAGGGAGTAGAGTCTCTGGCTGGGAATTTAACAAGCAGATGGTTTCTCTAATGTTGAAAGTGAAGGCTGGAATTTTTTAACCCAGTTAACATCAGTCAGCTCCATAGGTCCATATTCTATCTACGTTGTTCACACAAAATTGAGATATTTTTGCGACAAGCAGTACTAGAAGGGGCAGGCTGTTGCTTCTGCTGCTGAGTCGCTTCAGTTGTGTTCAGCTCTGTGCGACCCCATAGACGGCAGCCCACCAGGCTCCCCTGTCCCTGGGATTCTCCAGGCAAGAACACTGGAATGGGTTGCCATTTCCTTCTCCAGTGCAGGAAAGTGAAAAGTGAAAGTCACGTCTCTCAGTCATGTCTGACTCTTCCCGACCCCATGGACTGCAGCCTACCAGGCTCCTCTGTCCATGGGATTTTCCAGTCAAGAGTATTGGAGTGGGTTGCCATTGCCTTCTCCAATGCATGAAAGTGAAAAGTGAAAGGCAACATGAAAAGCTTTATCACAGCCTGGGGACAGCTCTTTGTTCATTGTTACCCTGACATGTAGGAAATCAATGCTGTAAAGATGAATTTAAGGACAGTACTATTTTATTCTGTATGATAAAATAACTGTGGTAAGTTAAAAACTTTTGTTATGTTTTAGCCTTCATGAAACTCTGCTGGGAAGCCTAATGCATTTATTGCATTTTCACTCTAGGAAAAAGAGTGTCTGATTATTTCTAAAGTCTTATTGAAGCTTTACTTTGATTGTGTTATGGATGTAAAATGCCTTGCACATAATGCTTGGAATGTAGTAAACTCTTGATAGAAGTCCATTTCTTTCCTCCCCATAACACTGAAAAATGATAATATGCTTATGAATTTTAATAGTTATTTATGAAGCACTCAGTTTATCTCCTATATTGTCTGAGTGCTTTACAGGCATTATTCCGGTTAATCCCCATCCATTCCACGTGAGACAGGGGCCATGAGTCTCCCCATTTTTTAGTTTACAGAAGTAAGTCAGGATGATAACAAGTAATCCATGTCTGTCTTATCTCAAAATCTATGCTAGTGTTTTACTACTAAATTAAGCATGTTCACCACTTTAAAAGCATCAGTACTTTTAAAGCCCTGATTACAAGAATTCTATTGTGATTTATATGAGTTTGTGTAAAGTACTTTATATTTTTAGTTAGTGACAAACTCCGTAAGAATGAGAACTGTTTAATTCATATATCCTAATTTTTTCCCCAATGCTTGAGATAGAAATTCTGTTTGATAGATATTTGGTGAGATAGTGAGTGTATGATTCCAGAAGAAATACATAACAAGAACATGCTGCTTGTGAAATCTCAGTCTCTCCCTCTTAGAACTGCTCAGGCTGAAGCTATGTGGTCACCTGTCATGGATGATTTGGAAAGAATTACTAAATCATGGGAAAATTTGTCCTGGGGTGACGATGTGAGCAATTTGTGCAAATGAAATTATTGTCAACTTGTTTCTACAAGCGTCAAGAGATTTAGAATGTTACTTGTGTTATCCTCAAGTAACTTTTCTAACCCTAAAAAGTATAAATATGAATCTGAGAGAAAAAGAAAAATCCATGCTATCATCCCATTACTCTTTCAAACTTCAGAGAATCTTTTTCTGTTCCAAAAACCCTACTCCAACAAAGTATAATCTCCCACCTTGTTGTTTTAGTTTGTTTGAGCTGCTATAACAAAATACCACAGACTGGATGGCTTATAAACAACAGAAGTCCATGATCAGGGTGCCAGAATGCTCAGATTCTGGTGAAGGCTGTCTCCTGGGTTATAAATTCCTAACTTTTCACTTTATCCTCAAGTGATGGGAGGGGCTGGAACTTGGTGAGGCCTCTTCTATAAGACTGGTTCAGTAGTAAAGAATTCACTCGCCAATGCAGGACACACAGGAGACATGAGTGCATTCCCTGGGTCAGGAAGATCCCCTGGAGGAGGAAATAGCAACCCTCTCCAGTATTCCTGCCTGAAAAATCCCATGGTCAGAGGAGGCTGGTGGGCTATAGTCCACAGGGTCGCAAAGAGTTGGACATGACTGAGTGACTTAGCGTACACTGCTATAAAGCACTAACCCTTTCAAGACTGTCCACACTTATAACTTAATCACCTTCCCAAAGCCCCACCTCCTGATATATCACACTGGGGACTAGGATTCCAACTTGTTGATTTTGAGAGGACCCAAACATTCAGACCATAGTACCTGTCTTGGGAAGTGACACTCTTATGGACATTGTTTCTAACTAAATTGTTTGAAAGAAATGTATTGGAACAATCTCAGGGTCTTTGATAGGAAGGGCAGAGGCCTCACCTCCGAACTATTAAAGTGGAATCTATGGACGTGAGGCTCAGAAAAGCACTTTGTACCCTACTTTCAAGTTGGGATGATTACTATAGTCTAAAATAGCTGTGCCCAGACTATCCAGGGACAAGAGTAAAACTTCAGGCCCTAATTTTCCCCCCTGCACCGCACAACAGACACAGAAACATATACCAATGTCTGTCCACCTTCAGTGTATTAGTCAGGGTTCTCCACAGAAGCAGAAACAACAGGATGCATGCACAGACAGAAAGAGGAAGGGAAAAATAGAGAGAGAGGTTTATTTCAAGGAACTGGCTTATGCCATTGTGGGGGCTGGCAAGTCAAAAATCTGCTTGGCAGGCTAGGAGGCTGGAGACTGAGGGAAAAGTTGACGATGCAGCGTAAGTATAAAGGCGGTCTGTACACAGAATTTCTTCTTCCTCTGGCAAAGTCAGTCTTTTCTTAAAGACCTGCAACTGATTGGATGAACTCCACCAATATTAGGGAAGATAATCAGCTTTGCACAAAGAATACTGATGTAAACATTAATTTCATTCAAAAAAATAATCTCACAATGACATCTACACTATGATCAAACATCTGGCTATCGTGGCTTGGCCAAGTCAGCATGTACACTTAACCATCGTTCTTGGTAACAGCGCATGAGACTGCTCATCGAATTGTGTTCATCGTGAGATCTCTTCTGGACAGAGAGCTCCCAGACCCACAGTTTCACACTGACACTTTACGTAGAAAGTTAAGGCCAGAGATTGGATGTGTGTTGTTCTATTTATCGTCATGGAAAAATGACCAGATGAATCCAAAGAGCAAATTCCAACAGATTTTCATTGATGGTTTTTAATATTATTCAACACATACACACACCACACACCACACCATAGATTTACTCATACAGATAGATTTGGTTATTTAATATGTCAGTCATTGCATTCAAGATTTGGACTCTCTTTTTTGATGTTGTTGTTCAGCTGTTGAGTCATGTCTGACTCTTCGTGACCCCATGGACTGCAGCACGCTAGGCTTCCCTGTCCTTCACTCTCTCCTGGATTTTGCCCAGTTGCATGTGCATTGAGTCAGTGGCGGCATCTCACAATGCCATCCTCTCCCACCCTCTCTCCTCCCGCCTTCAATCTTTCCCAGCATCAGGGTCTTTTCCAACGAGTCAGCTCTCTGCATCAGGTGGCCAAAGTATGGGAGTTTCAGTTTCAGCACCAGTCCTTCCAACGAATATTCAGGACTGATTTCCTTTAGGATGGACTGGTTTGATCTCCTTACTGTCCAATGGACTCTCAAGAGTCTTCTCCAGAACCACAATTAAAAAGCACTGAATCTTTTGTTATCCCCTACCAAAACAAAATGGGAAACAAGAAGCATAGGCAGCAATAGTAACCTATCCCTCTGGTCAATGTCAAATGCAAGGGGAGCTGAAATTATTCCCCAGTTCATTTGACCACAGAGTGAGGTTTTCTTTCCTCTCGGTCCTGATTCAGTCAATTTTGCTGACAAGTTGGAATTCTATAAGAAGGAAAAATATTCCAGGTAAAGGTTTCAGTCCTCACTTTTGAGCCAGAGAGCTCATTTCCCTGATTCACTGGAGGAGAGAGAGACTTGGCCATTCCTCTCACGGGCCATCAGGTTTCCGCCTTGGTGTGCCAGTAGGGCTACAGGAGAGCCTGAGTCCAAAAACTGCACCCTCCCGAGATGGCTGCTTTTGCTCACAAGGGCTCCATAATCCATCTTGCTCTGGAACTTTTCTTCTGGCATTGATGTGGTGGAATAAGTTGGGAGATGTCAAGATTCTCCTTGTTATAACACATGAAGTCTTCTTAATGGACCTTTAGTTGAAAGTCCTCACATTGGTTTCCTTTTACTTATTAATGGTAAAGTGGGAATTTTTAAAGTATATACACAAAATTCTTCATTAATTTTCTTCTAACTTGGCAAAGACAACAAATTTAATCATTTTTATAACTTTGCTAAATTAATCTACAGGAAATGATTTCACGGGATATCATTTCATTCAGAGTATTCTCATGGGATGCTTTTTAGAATAGAGCTCAAGCACACATGCTTTTCAACCTCATGGGGTTAGAATTTTGGCTTCTTTTCTGTTGGTTTTACCATGTGGCTTTCACTAGAATTCATCTATGTCTTTTTGGAGGTGTTTATTTTCACCCAGCATCCTCTTGGACTTTCTCTGTGACTAAGAATAAATCCTGGGTACAGAAATCTCAGGACTGAATGACTGGCCTTGTAGAAGAAATTACAAATATTTGCCCTCAAGGACACCTTACAGGCCACTGCCTTCACATTTCCTTCTTAAACCCTTTTCTGTCTGTCATTAGACTTGGAATATTAGTGTACTCTTAGAGGGGTAGATAGATGATAGATAAAGAGACACACAGAGAAAGAACTTTTCTAAAATATTTTTTCTAAACTAGGTATATTTTGGAAATCTATTCCATGGATTTGAGGCCCCATTTACCACGTCAAATTACTGCCTCAGGTAATCAGTTGCTTACTCCCCCAAATTCTCAGTGGCATTCCATCCTCTCTGAGTCTGTGAAAGCTATTGATAGCTTTTTCTATGATGTTCTCCATCACAGCCTTTCTACCCACTATATCCTACTCATCCTTACAAATCTAAGTAAAGAGATCTATTACCAAATTTCCTCCCACTCCTTAGGCCTTAAAGTAATCTCCACAATCTTCTGATTGCCTATTGCTCATACTGTCTGTACTATAGACTTTGTACTTCTTTTCTTTCTCTTAACTAAATTAATTTATTTATTTTAATTGGAGGCTAATTACAATATTGTAGTGGTTTAATATAAGGTATTGTCTCTTAATTGCACTGTGTTTATTAATCTTCCCAAGGTGCTTATGACCCTCACGAAGTGTATAGTTACTCACAAGGTATTCAGATTATAGGTGAATTGAAAAGACAACAGACTGGTTCCAAATCGGGAAAGGAGCATGTCAAGACTGTATATTGTCACCCTGCTTATTTAACTTATATATGCAGAGTACATCACACGAAATGCCAGGATAGATGAAGCACAAGCTGGAATCAAGATTGCCAGGAGAAATATCAATAACCTCAGATACACAGATGATACCACCTTTATGGCAAAAAGCAAAGAAGAACTAAATAGTGTCTTGTTGAAAGAAGAGAGTGAAAAAGTTCACTTAAAACTCAGCATTTATAAAACTAAGATCACGGCATCTGGTCCCATAAGCTTAGTTCAGTCAGTTCAGTTTAGTCGCTCAGTCATGTCCGACTCTTTGCGACCCCATGAATCGCAGCACGCCAGGCCTCCGTGTCCATCATCATCTCCCGGAGTTCACTCAGACTCACGTCCATTGAGTTGGTGATGCCATCCAGCCATCTCATCCTCTGTTGTCCCCTTTTCCTCCTTCCCCCAATTCCTCCCAGCATCAGAGTCTTTTCCAATGAGTCAATTCTTCTCATGAGGTGGCCTAAGTACTGGACTTTCAGCTTTAGCATCATTCCTTCCAAAGAACACCCAGGGTTGATCTCCTTTAGAATGGACTGGTTGGATCTCCTTGCAGTCCAAGGGACTCTCAAGAGTCTTCTCCAACACCACAGTTCAAAAGCATCAATTCTTCCACATTGTCCAACCAGAGGGATTGTACGGGGAGGGAGGTGGGAGGGGGTTCAGGATGGGGAACACGTGTACACCCGTGGTGGATTCATGTTGATGTATGGCAAAACCAATACAATATTATAAAGTAATCAGCCTCCAATTAAAATAAATACATTTAAATTTTTTAAAAAAGCATCAATTTTCCAGCGCTCAGCTTTCTTCACAGTCCAACTGTCACGTCCATACATGACCACTGGAAAAACCATAGCCTTGACTAGACAGACCTTTGTTGGCAAAGTAACGTCTTTGCTTTTCAATACGCTGTCTACGTTGGTCATAACTTTTCTTCCAAGGAGTAAGCGTCTTTTAATTTCATGGCTGCAATCACCATCTGCAGTGATTTTGAGAGCCCAAAACATAAAGTCTAACACTATTTCCACTGTTTCCGCATCTATTTCCCATGAAGTGATGGACCGGATGCCATGATCTTCGTTTTCTGAATGTTGAGCTTTAACG